>NW_027040336.1:165000-219389 GCF_034236695.1 Oncorhynchus nerka
ACGGGGCTTCCGTGTTAAATGGAGGTGAACGGGGCTTCTGTGCTAAATGGAGGTGAACGGGGCTTCCGTGTTAAATGGAGGTGAACGGGGCTTCTGTGTTAAATGGAGGTGAACGGGGCTTTTGTGTTAAATGGAGGTGAACGGGGCTTCTGTGCTAAATGGAGGTGAACGGGGCTTCTGTGGTAAATGGATAAAGTAGTGCACTATGGGCCCTGGTCTAAAGTAGTGCACTATGGGCCCTGGTCTAAAGTAGTGCACTATGGGCCCTGGTCTAAAGTAGTGCACTATGGGTCCTGGTCTAAACTAGTGCACTATGGGCCCTGGTCTAAAGGCATCCTATACCCTATGGGCCCTGGTCTAAAGTAGTGCACTATGGGTCCTGGTCTAAAGTAGTGCACTATGGGCCCTGGTCTAAAGTAGTGCATTATGGGGAATAGAGTGCCATTTGAGATCCTAACAAGTCATTTTAACCTTCTTCAAAGCCAGAGCCCGACACCCACAATGCACAGTGCTTAGGCAGTCAAGCTTCAAGCTAAAGTTGGAAACATCGAGGGGATATCGGTGCCAAGTGTTTTTCAACTGATGTTGCTAAGACATCAGTATTAAGGAGATCCACTTTCCATGCCTAGCATAGCTAGCCTGGCTTATTATTGCTTACAGTATATTTCCATGCCTAGCATAGCTAGTTTAGCATATTATTGCTTACAGTATCTTTCCATGCCTAGCATAGCTAGTTTAGCATATTATTGCTTACAGTATATTTCCATGCCTAGCATAGCTAGTTTAGCATATTATTGCTTACAGTATATTTCCATGCCTAGCATAGCTAGTTTAGCATATTATTGCTTACAGTATATTTCCATGCCTACCATAGTAAGCTTAGATTAGCATCGCTTACAGTATCTTTCCATGCCTAGCATAGCTAGCCTAGCATCACTTACATCATCTTTCCATTCCTCGCATAGCTAGATTAGCTTAGCATCGCCTCATCATCCCTTACAGTATCAAACCCAGACAGCAGTTGGCTACCATAACACATGCTCCTTTTACAATACTGCTCCAGATATAGACAGGGTTCACCAATTGGCAGCCCATTTATGATTTTATTTTGCCCCCATAGTTTTCTGAGCAACAAAAAACCTCCAAGTGATTTTTTTCTTCTTTAAACAATATGTAACCTTTATTTTATTAACTAGGCAAGTCAGTTAAGAACAAATTCTCATTTACAATGACAGGCCTACCCCTGGCCAAACCCAGATGAAGCTGGGCCAATTGTGCGCCGCCCTATGGGACTCCCAATCACAGCCGGATGTGATGCAGCCTGGATTCGAACCAGGGACTGTAGTGACACCTCTAGCTCCATGGACATGAGTCATAGATACTAAAGTCCAAGTTGAGTCACGGGTCATACAGTTCAAGTCCTAGTTGAGTCATGAGTCATAGATACTCAAGTCCAAGTTGAGTCACGAGTCATAAACACTCAAGTCCTAGTTGAGTCACGAGTCAAACAGCTCAAGTCCAACTTTGGTCACGAGTCATAGATACTAAAGTCCAACTTTGGTCTCGAGTCATAGATACTAAAGTCCAACTTTGGTCTCGAGTCATAGATACTAAAGTCCAACTTTGGTCTCGAGTCATAGATACTAAAGTCCAACTTTGGTCTCGAGTCATAGATACTAAAGTCCAACTTTGGTCTCGAGTCATAGATACTAAAGTCCAACTTTGGTCTCGAGTCATAGATACTAAAGTCCAACTTTAGTCTCGAGTCATAGATACTAAAGTCCAACTTTGGTCTCGAGTCATAGATACTAAAGTCCAACTTTGGTCACGAGTCATAGATACTTAAGTCCTAGTTAAGTCATGAGTCATAGATACTTAAGTCCTAGTTAAGTCATTAGTCATAAACACTCAAGTCCAAGTTGAGTCACGAGTCATACATACTAAAGTCCAAGTTGAGTCACGAGTCATAGATACTCAAGTCCATGTCGAGTGGCAAGCGTCCATATCTCTGGTATGATGTTATTAGAATATGAGACATGGACTCCATGGTTTGTTGTGTTAACATGTAAACTACACAACATGCATTACATTTACATTTACATTTACATTTACATTTAAGTCATTTAGCAGACGCTCTTATCCAGAGCGACTTACAAATTGGTGCATTCACCTTATGACATCCAGTGGAGCAGCCACTTTACAATAGTGCATCTAAATCTTTTAAGGGGGGGAGGTGAGAAAGATTACTTTATCCTATCCTAGGTATTCCTTAAAGAGGTGGGGTTTCAGGTGTCTCCGGAAGGTGGTGATTGACTCCGCTGTCCTGGCGTCGTGAGGGAGTTTGTTCCACCATTGAGGGGCCAGAGCAGCGAACAGTTTTGACTGGGCTGAGCGGGAACTGTACTTCCTCAGTGGTAGGGAGGCGAGCAGGCCAGAGGTGGATGAACGCAGTGCCCTTGTTTGGGTGTAGGGCCTGATCAGAGCCTGGAGGTACTGAGGTGCCGTTCCCCTCACAGCTCCGTAGGCAAGCACCATGGTCTTGTAGCGGATGCGAGCTTCAACTGGAAGCCAGTGGAGAGAGCGGAGGAGCGGGGTGACGTGAGAGAACTTGGGAAGGTTGAACACCAGACGGGCTGCGGCGTTCTGGATGAGTTGTAGGGGTTTAATGGCACAGGCAGGGAGCCCAGCCAACAGCGAGTTGCAGTAATCCAGACGGGAGATGACAAGTGCCTGGATTAGGACCTGCGCCGCTTCCTGTGTGAGGCAGGGTCGTACTCTGCGGATGTTGTAGAGCATGAACCTACAGGAACGGGCCACCGCCTTGATGTTAGTTGAGAATGACAGGGTGTTGTCCAGGATCACGCCAAGGTTCTTAGCGCTCTGGGAGGAGGACACAGTGGAGTTGTCAACCGTGATGGCGAGATCATGGAACGGGCAGTCCTTCCCGGGAGGAAGAGCAGCTCCGTCTTGCCGAGGTTCAGCTTGAGGTGGTGATCCGTCATCCACACTGATATGTCTGCCAGACATGCAGAGATGCGGTCGCCACCTGGTCATCAGAAGGGGGAAAGGAGAAGATTAATTGTGTGTCGTCTGCATAGCAATGATAGGAGAGACCATGTGAGGTTATGACAGAGCCAAGTGACTTGGTGTATAGCGAGAATAGGAGAGGGCCTAGAACAGAGCCCTGGGGGACACCAGTGGTGAGAGCACGTGGTGAGGAGACGGATTCTCGCCACGCCACCTGGTAGGAGCGACCTGTCAGGTAGGACGCAATCCAAGCGTGGGCCGCGCCGGAGATGCCCAACTCGGAGAGGGTGGAGAGGAGGATCTGATGGTTCACAGTATCGAAGGCAGCCGATAGGTCTAGAAGGATGAGAGCAGAGGAGAGAGTTAGCTTTAGCAGTGCGGAGCGCCTCCGTGATACAGAGAAGAGCAGTCTCAGTTGAATGACTAGTCTTGAAACCTGACTGATTTGGATCAAGAAGGTCATTCTGAGAGAGATAGTGGGAGAGCTGGCCAAGGACGGCACGTTCAAGGGTTTTGGAGAGAAAAGAAAGAAGGGATACTGGTCTGTAGTTGTTGACATCGGAGGGATCGAGTGTAGGTTTTTTCAGAAGGGGTGCAACTCTCGCTCTCTTGAAGACGGAAGGGACGTAGCCAGCGGTCAGGGATGAGTTGATGAGCGAGGTGAGGTAAGGGAGAAGGTCTCCGGAAATGGTCTGGAGAAGAGAGGAGGGGATAGGGTCAAGCGGGCAGGTTGTTGGGCGGCCGGCCGTCACAAGACGCGAGATTTCATCTGGAGAGAGGGGAGAAAGAGGTCAGAGCACAGGGTAGGGCAGTGTGAGCAGAACCAGCGGTGTCGTTTGACTTAGCAAACGAGGATCGGATGTCGTCGACCTTCTTTTCAAAATGGTTGACGAAGTCATCTGCAGAGAGGGAGGGGGGGAGGGGGAGGAGGATTCAGGAGGGAGGAGAAGGTGGCAAAGAGCTTCCTAGGGTTAGAGGCAGATGCTTGGAATTTAGAGTGGTAGAAAGTGGCTTTAGCAGCAGCGACGGACGGCGCGATACCATCCGAGTAGGGGCAGTGTGGGAAGTGTTGGATGAGAGCGAGAGGGAAAAGGATACAAGGTAGTGGTCGGAGACTTGGAGGGGAGTTGCAATGAGGTTAGTGGAAGAACAGCATCTAGTAAAGATGAGGTCGAGCGTATTGCCTGCCTGGTGAGTAGGGGGGGAAGGTGAGAGGGTGAGGTCAAAAGAGGAGAGGAGTGGAAAGAAGGAGGCAGAGAGGAAAGAGTCAAAGGTAGACGTGGGGAGGTTAAAGTCGCCCAGAACTGTGAGAGGTGAGCCGTCCTCAGGAAAGGAGCTTATCAAGGCATCAAGCTCATTGATGAACTCTCCGAGGGAACCTGGAGGGCGATAAATGATAAGGATGTTAAGCTTGAAAGGGCTGGTAACTGTGACAGCATGGAATTCAAAGGAGGCGATAGACAGATGGGTAAGGGGAGAAAGAGAGAATGACCACTTGGGAGAGATGAGGATCCCGGTGCCACCACCCCGCTGATGTTGACATCCTGCTTTACTCATCTCATATCTATATACTGTATTATATTCTACTGTATTTAGTCAATGCCACTCAGACACTCAGCTCATCCTAATATTTATATATGTTTTAAATCAATTCTTTTACTTTTAGATGTGTGTGTATTGTTGTGAATTGTTAAGATATTACTGCACTTTTGGAGCTAGGAACACAAGCATTTAGTTAGATATTACTGCACTTTTGGAGCTAGGAACACAAGTATTTAGTTAGATATTACTGTTGGAGCTATAAACACAAGCATTTAGTTAGATATTACTGCACTGTTGGAGCTAGGAACACAAGTATTTAGTTAGATATTACTGTTGGAGCTATAAACACAAGCATTTTGTTAGATATTACTGCACTGTTGGAGCTAGGAACACAAGCATTTAGTCAGATATTACTGCACTGTTGGAGCTAGGAACACAAGCATTTAGTTAGATTTTACTGCACTGTTGGAGCTAGGAACACAAGCATTTAGTTAGATATTACTGCACTGTTGGAGCTAGAAACACAAGCATTTAGTTAGATACTACTGCACTGTTGGAGCTAGGAACACAAGCATTTAGTTAGATATTACTGCACTGTTGGAGCTAGGAACACAAGCATTTAGTTAGATATTACTGCACTGTTGGAGCTAGAAACACAAGCATTTAGTTAGATATTACTGCACTGTTGGAGCTAGGAACACAAGCATTTAGTTAGATATTACTGCACTGTTGGAGCTAGAAACACAAGCATTTAGTTAGATTTTACTGCACTGTTGGAGCTAGAAACAGAAGCATTTAGTTAGATACTACTGCACTGTGGAGCTAGGAACACAAGCATTTAGTTAGATACTACTGCACTGTTGGCGCTAGGAACACAAGCACTTCATTTAGTTAGATACTACTGCACTGTTGGAGCTAGGAACACAAGCACTTCATTTAGTTAGATACTACTGCACTGTTGGAGCTAGGAACACAAGCATTTAGTTAGATATTACTGCACTGTTGGAGCTAGAAACACAAGCATTTAGTTAGATACTACTGCACTGTTGGAGCTAGAAACACAAGCATTTAGTTAGATATTACTGCACTGTTGGAGCTAGGAACACAAGCATTTAGTTAGATACTACTGCACTGTTGGAGCTATGAACACAAGCATTTAGTTAGATATTACTGCACTGTTGGAGCTAGAAACACAATCATTTAGTTAGATATTACTGTTGGAGCTATAAACACAAGCATTTAGCTAGATACTACTGCACTGTTGGACCTAGGAACACAAGCATTTAGTTAGATATTACTGCACTGTTGGAGCTAGAAACACAAGCATTTAGTTAGATACTACTGCACTGTTGGAGCTAGGAACACAAGCATTTAGTTAGATATTACTGCACTGTTGGAGCTAGAAACACAAGCATTTAGTTAGATACTACTGCACTGTTGGCGCTAGGAACACAAGCATTTAGTTAGATATTACTGCACTGTTGGAGCTAGAAACACAAGCATTTAGTTAGATACTACTGCACTGTTGGAGCTAGGAACACAAACATTTAGTTAGATATTACTGTTGGAGCTATAAACACAAGCATTTAGTTAGATACTACTGCACTGTTGAAGATATAAACACAAGCATTTAGTTAGATACTACTGCACTGTTGGACCTAGGAACACAAGCATTTAGTTAGATATTACTGCACTGTTGGAGCTAGAAACAACATTTAGTTAGATATTACTGCACTGTTGGAGCTAGAAACACAAGCATTTAGTTAGATTTTACTGCACTGTTGGAGCTAGAAACAGAAGCATTTAGTTAGATACTACTGCACTGTGGAGCTAGGAACACAAGCATTTAGTTAGATACTACTGCACTGTTGGCGCTAGGAACACAAGCACTTCATTTAGTTAGATACTACTGCACTGTTGGAGCTAGGAACACAAGCACTTCATTTAGTTAGATACTACTGCACTGTTGGAGCTAGGAACACAAGCATTTAGTTAGATATTACTGCACTGTTGGAGCTAGAAACACAAGCATTTAGTTAGATACTACTGCACTGTTGGAGCTAGAAACACAAGCATTTAGTTAGATATTACTGCACTGTTGGAGCTAGGAACACAAGCATTTAGTTAGATACTACTGCACTGTTGGAGCTATGAACACAAGCATTTAGTTAGATATTACTGCACTGTTGGAGCTAGAAACACAATCATTTAGTTAGATATTACTGTTGGAGCTATAAACACAAGCATTTAGCTAGATACTACTGCACTGTTGGACCTAGGAACACAAGCATTTAGTTAGATATTACTGCACTGTTGGAGCTAGAAACACAAGCATTTAGTTAGATACTACTGCACTGTTGGAGCTAGGAACACAAGCATTTAGTTAGATATTACTGCACTGTTGGAGCTAGAAACACAAGCATTTAGATAGATACTACTGCACTGTTGGCGCTAGGAACACAAGCATTTAGTTAGATATTACTGCACTGTTGGAGCTAGAAACACAAGCATTTAGTTAGATACTACTGCACTGTTGGAGCTAGGAACACAAACATTTAGTTAGATATTACTGTTGGAGCTATAAACACAAGTATTTAGTTAGATACTACTGCACTGTTGGACCTAGGAACACAAGCATTTAGTTAGATATTACTGCACTGTTGGAGCTAGAAACACAAGCATTTAGTTAGATACTACTGCACTGTTGGAGCTAGGAACACAAGCATTTAGTTAGATATTACTGCACTGTTGGAGCTATAAACACAAGCATTTAGATAGATACTACTGCACTGTTGGCGCTAGGAACACAAGCATTTAGTTAGATATTACTGCACTGTTGGAGCTAGAAACACAAGCATTTAGTTAGATACTACTGCACTGTTGGAGCTAGGAACACAAACATTTAGTTAGATATTACTGTTGGAGCTATAAACACAAGCATTTAGTTAGATACTACTGCACTGTTGAAGATATAAACACAAGCATTTAGTTAGATACTACTGCACTGTTGGAGCTAGGAACACAAGCATTTAGTTAGATATTACTGCACTGTTGGAGCTAGAAACACAAGCATTTAGTTAGATACTACTGCACTGTTGGAGCTAGGAACACAAACATTTAGTTAGATATTACTGTTGGAGCTATAAACACAAGCATTTAGTTAGATACTACTGCACTGTTGAAGATATAAACACAAGCATTTAGTTAGATACTACTGCACTGTTGGACCTAGGAACACAAGCATTTAGTTAGATATTACTGCACTGTTGGAGCTAGAAACAACATTTAGTTAGATACTACTGCACTGTTGGAGCTGGGAACACAAGCATTTAGTTAGATACTACTGCACTGTTGGAGCTAGAAACACACGCATTAGGTTAGATACTACTGCACTGTTGGAGCTAGGAACACAAGCATTTAGTTAGATACTACTGCACTGTTGGAGCTAGAAACACAAGCATTTAGTTAGATTTTACTGCACTTTTGGAGCTAGAAACTCAAGCATTTAGTTAGATACTACTGCACTGTTGGAGCTAGGAACACAAGCATTTAGTTAGATATTACTGTTGGAGCTATAAACACAAGCATTTAGTTAGATACTACTGCACTGTTGAAGCTATAAACACAATCATTTAGTTAGATACGACTGCACTGTTGGAGCTAGGAACACAAGCATTTAGTTAGATACTACTGCACTGTTGGAGCTAGAAACACAAGCATTTAGTTAGATATTACTGCACTGTTGGAGCTAGGAACACAAGCATTTAGTTAGATACTACTGCACTGTTGGAGCTAGGAACACAAGCATTTAGTTAGATACTACTGCACTGTTGGAGCTAGAAACAGAAGCATTTAGTTAGATACTACTGCACTGTTGGAGCTGGGAATACAAGCACTTCATTTAGTTAGATACTACTGCACTGTTGGAGCTGGGAATACAAGCACTTCATTTAGTTAGATACTACTGCACTGTTGGAGCTAGGAACACAAGCACTTCATTTAGTTAGACACTACTGCACTGTTGGAGCTAGGAACACAATCATTTAGTTAGATATTACTGCACTGTTGGAGCTAGAAACACAAGCATTTAGTTAGATACTACTGCACTGTTGGAGCTAGGAACACAAGCATTTAGTTAGATATTACTGCACTGTTGGAGCTAGAAACACAAGCATTTAGTTAGATACTAGTGCACTGTTGGAGCTAGGAATAGAAGCATTTAGTTAGATATTACTGCACTGTTGGAGCTAGAAACACAAGCATTTAGTTAGATTTTACTGCACTTTTGGAGCTAGAAACACAAGCATTTAGTTAGATACTACTGCACTGTTGGAGCTAGAAACACAAGCATTTAGTTAGATACTACTGCACTGTTGGAGCTAGAAACACAAGCATTTAGTTAGATACTACTGCACTGTTGGAGCTAGGAACACAAGCATTTAGTTAGATATTACTGTTGGAGCTATAAACACAAGCATTTAGTTAGATACTACTGCACTGTTGAAGCTATAAACACAAGCATTTAGTTAGATACTACTGCACTGTTGGAGCTAGGAACACAAGCATTTAGTTAGATATTACTGCACTGTTGGAGCTAGAAACACAAGCATTTAGTTAGATACTACTGCACTGTTGGAGCTAGGAACACAAGCATTTAGTTAGATACTACTGCACTGTTGGAGCTAGGAACACAAGCATTTAGTTAGATACTACTGCACTGTTGGAGCTAGAAACACAAGCATTTAGTTAGATATTACTGCACTGTCGGAGCTAGGAACACAAGCATTTAGTTAGATACTACTGCACTGTTGGAGCTATGAACACAAGCATTTAGTTAGATATTACTGCACTGTTGGAGCTAGAAACACAAGCATTTAGTTAGATACTACTGCACTGTTGGAGCTAGGAACACAAGCATTTAGTTAGATACTACTGCACATTTGGAGCTAGAAACACAAGCATTTAGTTAGATATTACTGTTGGAGCTATAAACACAAGCATTTAGTTAGATACTAGCTGTTGAAGCTATAAACACAAGCATTTAGTTAGATACTACTGCGCTGTTGTAGCTAGGAACACAAGCATTTAGTTAGATACTACTGCACTGTTGGAGCTAGGAACACAAGCATTTAGTTAGATACTACTGCACTGTTGGAGCTAGGAACACAAGCATTTAGTTAGATATTACTGCACTGTTGGAGCTAGAAACACAAGCATTTAGTTAGATACTACTGCACTGTTGGAGCTAGGAACACAAGCATTTAGTTAGATATTACTGCACTGTTGGAGCTAGAAACACAAGCATTTAGTTAGATACTACTGCACTGTTGGAGCTAGGAACACAAGCATTTAGTTAGATATACTGCACTGTTGGAGCTATAAACACAAGCATTTAGTTAGATACTACTGCACTGTTGAAGATATAAACACAAGCATTTAGTTAGATACTACTGCACTGTTGGAGCTAGGAACACAAGCATTTAGTTAGATATACTGCACTGTTGGAGCTAGAAACAAGCATTTAGTTAGATACTACTGCACTGTTGGAGCTAGGAACACAAGCATTTAGTTAGAAATTACTGCACTGTTGGAGCTAGGAACACAAGCATTTAGTTAGATACTACTGCACTGTTGGAGCTAGGAACACAAGCATTTAGTTAGATATTACTGCACTGTTGGAGCTAGAAACAACATTTAGTTAGATACTACTGCACTGTTGGAGCTAGGAACACAAGCATTTAGTTAGAAATTACTGCACTGTTGAAGCTAGGAACACAAGCATTTAGTTAGATTTTACTGCACTTTTGGAGCTAGAAACTCAAGCATTTAGTTAGATACTACTGCACTGTTGGAGCTAGGAACACAAGCATTTAGTTAGATATTACTGTTGGAGCTATAAACACAAGCATTTAGTTAGATACTACTGCACTGTTGGAGCTAGGAACACAAGCATTTAGTTAGATACTACTGCACTGTTGGAGCTAGAAACACAAGCATTTAGTTAGATATTACTGCACTGTTGGAGCTAGGAACACAAGCATTTAGTTAGATACTACTGCACTGTTGGAGCTAGGAACACAAGCATTTAGTTAGATACTACTGCACTGTTGGAGCTAGAAACACAAGCATTTAGTTAGATACTACTGCACTGTTGGAGCTAGGAACACAAGCATTTAGTTAGATATTACTGCACTGTTGGAGCTAGAAACACAAGCATTTAGTTAGATACTACTGCACTGTTGGAGCTAGGAACACAAGCATTTAGTTAGATACTACTGCACTGTTGGAGCTAGAAACACAAGCATTTAGTTAGATATTACTGCACTGTTGGAGCTAGGAACACAAGCATTTAGTTAGATATTACTGCACTGTTGGAGCTAGAAACACAAGCATTTAGTTAGATTTTACTGCACTGTTGGAGCTAGAAACAGAAGCATTTAGTTAGATACTACTGCACTGTTGGAGCTAGAAACACACGCATTTAGTTAGATACTACTGCACTGTTGGAGCTAGGAACACAAGCATTTAGTTAGATACTACTGCACTGTTGGAGCTGGGAATACAAGCACTTCATTTAGTTAGATACTACTGCACTGTTGGAGCTGGGAATACAAGCACTTCATTTAGTTAGATACTACTGCACTGTTGGAGCTAGGAACACAAGCACTTCATTTAGTTAGACACTACTGCACTGTTGGAGCTAGGAACACAATCATTTAGTTAGATATAACTGCACTGTTGGAGCTAGAAACACAAGCATTTAGTTAGATACTACTGCACTGTTGGAGCTAGGAACACAACTTCATTTAGTTAGATATTACTGCACTGTTGGAGCTAGAAACACAAGCATTTAGTTAGACACTACTGCACTGTTGGAGCTAGGAACACAAGCATTTAGTTAGATATTACTGCACTGTTGGAGCTAGAAACACAAGCATTTAGTTAGATTTTACTGCACTGTTGGAGCTAGAAACACAAGCATTTAGTTAGATATTACTGCACTGTTGGAGCTAGAAACACAAGCATTTAGTTAGATACTACTGCACTGTTGGAGCTAGAAACACAAGCATTTAGTTAGATACTACTGCACTGTTGGAGCTAGAAACACAAGCATTTAGTTAGATACTACTGCACTGTTGGAGCTATAAACACAAGCATTTAGTTAGATACTACTGCACTGTTGGAGCTATAAACACAAGCATTTAGTTAGATATTACTGCACTGTTGGAGCTAGGAACACAAGCATTTAGTTAGATATTACTGCACTGTTGGAGCTAGAAACACAAGCATTTAGTTAGATACTACTGCACTGTTGGAGCTAGGAACACAAGCATTTAGTTAGATACTACTGCACTGTTGGAGCTAGAACACAAGCATTTAGTTAGATATTACTGCACTGTTGGAGCTAGAAACACAAGCATTTAGTTAGATACTACTGCACTGTTGGAGCTAGGAACACAAGCATTTAGTTAGATACTACTGCACTGTTGGAGCTAGAAACACAAGCATTTAGTTAGATATTACTGCACTGTTGGAGCTAGGAACACAAGCATTTAGTTAGATACTACTGCACTGTTGGAGCTAGGAACACAAGCATTTAGTTAGATATTACTGCACTGTTGGAGCTAGAAACACAAGCATTTAGTTAGATACTACTGCACTGTTGGAGCTAGGAACACAAGCATTTAGTTAGATACTACTGCACTGTTGTAGCTAGGAACACAAGCATTTAGTTAGATATTACTGCACTGTTGGAGCTAGAAACACAAGCATTTAGTTAGATACTACTGCACTGTTGGAGCTAGGAACACAAGCATTTAGTTAGATACTACTGCACTGTTGGAGCTAGGAACACAAGCATTTAGTTAGATACTACTGCACTGTTGGAGCTAGAAACACAAGCATTTAGTTAGATTTTACTGCACTTTTGGAGCTAGAAACTCAAGCATTTAGTTAGATACTACTGCACTGTTGGAGCTAGGAACACAAGCATTTAGTTAGATATTACTGTTGGAGCTATAAACACAAGCATTTAGTTAGATACTACTGCACTGTTGAAGCTATAAACACAAGCATTTAGTTAGATACTACTGCACTGTTGGAGCTAGGAACACAAGCATTTAGTTAGATACTACTGCACTGTTGGAGCTAGAAACACAAGCATTTAGTTAGATATTACTGCACTGTTGGAGCTAGGAACACAAGCATTTAGTTAGATACTACTGCACTGTTGGAGCTATGAACACAAGCATTTAGTTAGATATTACTGCACTGTTGGAGCTAGGAACACAAGCATTTAGTTAGATACTACTGCACTGTTGGAGCTAGGAACACAAGCATTTAGTTAGATACTACTGCACTGTTGGAGCTAGAAACACAAGCACTTCATTTAGTTAGCATACTACTGCACTGTTGGAGCTAGGAACACAAGCATTTAGTTAGATACTACTGCACTGTTGGAGCTATAAACACAAGCATTTAGTTAGATATTACTGCACTGTTGGAGCTAGAAACACAAGCATTTAGTTAGATACTACTGCACTGTTGGAGCTAGGAACACAAGCATTTAGTTAGATATTACTGCACTGTTGGAGCTAGAAACACAAGCATTTAGTTAGATACTACTGCACTGTTGGAGCTAGGAACACAAGCATTTAGTTAGATTTTACTGCACTTTTGGAGCTAGAAACACAAGCATTTAGTTAGATACTACTGCACTGTTGGAGCTAGAAACACAAGCATTTAGTTAGATACTACTGCACTGTTGGAGCTATAAACACAAGCATTTAGTTAGATACTACTGCACTGTTGGAGCTAGAAACACAAGCATTTAGTTAGATACTACTGCACTGTTGGAGCTAGGAACACAAGCATTTAGTTAGATACTACTGCACTGTTGGAGCTATAAACACAAGCATTTAGTTAGATATTACTGCACTGTTGGAGCTAGGAACACAAGCATTTAGTTAGATATTACTGCACTGTTGGAGCTAGGAACACAAGCATTTAGTTAGATACTACTGTTGCAACTGTTGGAGATACTATGCACTGTTGAAGCTATAACACAAGCATTTAGTTAGATACTACTGCACTGTTGGAGCTAGAACACAAGCATTTAGTTAGATTTTACTGCACTGTTGGAGCTAGAAACACAAGCATTTAGTTAGATACTACTGCACTGTTGGAGCTAGGAACACAAGCATTTAGTTAGATATTACTGCACTGTTGGAGCTAGGAACACAAGCATTTAGTTAGATACTACTGCACTGTTGGAGCTAGGAACACAAGCATTTAGTTAGATATTACTGCACTGTTGGAGCTAGAAACACAAGCATTTAGTTAGATACTACTGCACTGTTGGAGCTAGAAACACAAGCATTTAGTTAGATACTACTGCACTGTTGGAGCTAGAAACACAAGCATTTAGTTAGATATTACTGTTGGAGCTATAAACACAAGCATTTAGTTAGATACTACTGCACTGTTGAAGCTATAAACACAAGCATTTAGTTAGATACTACTGCACTGTTGTAGCTAGGAACACAAGCATTTAGTTAGATATTACTGCACTGTTGGAGCTAGAAACACAAGCATTTAGTTAGATACTACTGCACTGTTGGAGCTAGGAACACAAGCATTTAGTTAGATACTACTGCACTGTTGGAGCTAGGAACACAAGCATTTAGTTAGATATTACTGCACTGTTGGAGCTAGAAACACAAGCATTTAGTTAGATACTACTGCACTTTTGGAGCTAGGAACACAAGCATTTAGTTAGATACTACTGCACTGTTGGAGCTAGAAACACAAGCATTTAGTTAGATTTACTGCACTGTTGGAGCTATAAACACAAGCATTTAGTTAGATACTACTGCACTGTTGAGCTAGAAACACAAGCATTTAGTTAGATACTACTGCACTGTTGGAGCTAGGAACACAAGCATTTAGTTAGATACTACTGCACTGTTGGAGCTAGGAAACACAAGCATTTAGTTAGATACTACTGCACTGTTGGAGCTAGGAACACAAGCATTTAGTTAGATACTACTGCACTGTTGGAGCTAGGAACACAAGCATTTATTTAGTTAGATACTACTGCACTGTTGGAGCTAGGAACACAAGCATTTAGTTAGATATTACTGCACTGTTGGAGCTAGGAACACAAGCATTTAGTTAGATACTACTGCACTGTTGGAGCTAGAAACACAAGCATTTAGTTAGATATTACTGCACTGTTGGAGCTAGAAACACAAGCATTTAGTTAGATATTACTGCACTGTTGGAGCTAGGAACACAAGCATTTAGTTAGATATTACTGCACTGTTGGAGCTAGAAACACAAGCATTTAGTTAGATACTACTGCACTGTTGGAGCTAGAAACACAAGCATTTAGTTAGATACTACTGCACTGTTGGAGCTAGGAACACAAGCATTTAGTTAGATATTACTGCACTGTTGGAGCTAGAAACACAAGCATTTAGTTAGATACTACTGCACTGTTGGAGCTAGGAACACAAGCATTTAGTTAGATATTACTGCACTGTTGGAGCTAGAAACACAAGCATTTAGTTAGATACTACTGCACTGTTGGAGCTAGGAACACAAGCATTTAGTTAGATATTACTGCACTGTTGGAGCTAGAAACACAAGCATTTAGTTAGATACTACTGCACTGTTGGAGCTAGGAATACAAGCACTTCATTTAGTTAGATACTACTGCACTGTTGGAGCTAGAAACACAAGCATTTAGTTAGATACTACTGCACTGTTGGAGCTAGGAACACAAGCATTTAGTTAGATACTACTGCACTGTTGGAGCTAGAAACACAAGCATTTAGTTAGATACTACTGCACTGTTGGAGCTAGGAATAGAAGCATTTAGTTAGATATTACTGCACTGTTGGAGCTAGAAACACAAGCATTTAGTTAGATTTTACTGCACTTTTGGAGCTAGAAACACAAGCATTTAGTTAGATACTACTGCACTGTTGGAGCTAGGAACACAAGCATTTAGTTAGATATTACTGTTGGAGCTATAAACACAAGCATTTAGTTAGATACTACTGCACTGTTGAAGCTATAAACACAAGCATTTAGTTAGATACTACTGCACTGTTGGAGCTAGGAACACAAGCATTTAGTTAGATATTAATGCACTGTTGGAGCTAGAAACACAAGCATTTAGTTAGATACTACTGCACTGTTGGAGCTAGGAACACAAGCATTTAGTTAGATACTACTGCACTGTTGGAGCTAGAAACACAAGCATTTAGTTAGATATTACTGCACTGTTGGAGCTAGAAACACAAGCATTTAGTTAGATACTACTGCACTGTTGGAGCTAGGAACACAAGCATTTAGTTAGATACTACTGCACTGTTGGAGCTAGAAACACAAGCATTTAGTTAGATACTACTGCACTGTTGGAGCTAGGAACACAAGCATTTAGTTAGATACTACTGCACTGTTGGAGCTAGAAACACAAGCATTTAGTTAGATACTACTGCACTGTTGGAGCTAGGAACACAAGCATTTAGTTAGATATTACTGCACTGTTGGAGCTAGAAACACAAGCATTTAGTTAGATACTACTGCACTGTTGGAGCTAGGAACACAAGCATTTAGTTAGATACTACTGCACTGTTGGAGCTAGGAACACAAGCATTTAGTTAGAAATTACGGCACTGTTGGACCTAGAAACACAAGCATTTAGTTAGATATTACTGCACTGTTGGAGCTAGGAACACAAGCATTTAGTTAGATTTTACTGCACTGTTGGAGCTAGAAACAGAAGCATTTAGTTAGATACTACTGCACTGTTGGAGCTGGGAACACAAGCATTTAGTTAGATACTACTGCACTGTTGGAGCTAGAAACACAAGCATTTAGGTTAGATACTACTGCACTGTTGGAGCTAGGAACACAAGCATTTAGTTAGATACTACTGCACTGTTGGAGCTGGGAAACAAGCACTTCATTTAGTTAGATACTACTGCACTGTTGGAGCTAGGAATACAAGCACTTCATTTAGTTAGATACTACTGCACTGTTGGAGCTAGGAACACAAGCACTTCATTTAGTTAGACACTACTGCACTGTTGGAGCTAGGAACACAAGCACTTCATTTAGTTAGATACTACTGCACTGTTGGAGCTAGGAACACAAGCACTTCATTTAGTTAGATACTACTGCACTGTTGGAGCTAGGAACACAAGCACTTCATTTAGTTAGACACTACTGCACTGTTGGAGCTAGGAACACAAGCACTTCATTTAGTTAGACACTACTGCACTGTAGGAGCTAGGAACACAAGCATTTAGTTAGATATTACTGCACTGTTGGAGCTAGAAACACAAGCATTTAGTTAGATACTACTGCACTGTTGGAGCTAGGAACACAAGCATTTAGTTAGATATTACTGCACTGTTGGAGCTAGAAACACAAGCATTTAGTTAGATACTAGTGCACTGTTGGAGCTAGGAATAGAAGCATTTAGTTAGATATTACTGCACTGTTGGAGCTAGAAACACAAGCATTTAGTTAGATATTACTGCACTTTTGGAGCTAGAAACACAAGCATTTAGTTAGATACTACTGCACTGTTGGAGCTAGAAACACAAGCATTTAGTTAGATACTACTGCACTGTTGGAGCTAGAAACACAAGCATTTAGTTAGATACTACTGCACTGTTGGAGCTAGGAACACAAGCATTTAGTTAGATACTACTGCACTGTTGAAGATATAAACACAAGCATTTAGTTAGATACTACTGCACTGTTGGAGCTAGGAACACAAGCATTTAGTTAGATATTACTGCACTGTTGGAGCTTTACTGCACTGTTGGAGCTAGAAACAACATTTAGTTAGATACTACTGCACTGTTGGAGCTAGGAACACAAGCATTTAGTTAGAAATTACGGCACTGTTGGACCTAGAAACACAAGCATTTAGTTAGATATTACTGCACTGTTGGAGCTAGGAACACAAGCATTTAGTTAGATTTTACTGCACTGTTGGAGCTAGAAACAGAAGCATTTAGTTAGATACTACTGCACTGTTGGAGCTGGGAACACAAGCATTTAGTTAGATATTACTGCACTGTAGGAGCTAGGTACACAAGCATTTAGTTAGATATTACTGTTGGAGCTATAAACACAAGCATTTAGTTAGATACTACTGCACTGTTGAAGCTAGAAACACAAGCATTTAGTTAGATACTACTGCACTGTTGGACCTAGGAACACAAGCATTTAGTTAGATATTACTGCACTGTTGGAGCTAGAAACACAACCATTTAGTTAGATACTACTGCACTGTTGGAGCTAGGAACACAAGCATTTAGTTAGATATTACTGCACTGTTGGAGCTAGAAACACAAGCATTTAGTTAGATACTACTGCACTGTTGGCGCTAGGAACACAAGCATTTAGTTAGATATTACTGCACTGTTGGAGCTAGAAACACAAGCATTTAGTTAGATACTACTGCACTGTTGGAGCTGGGAATACAAGCACTTCATTTAGTTAGATATTACTGCACTGTTGGAGCTAGAAACACAAGCATTTAGTTAGATACTACTGCACTGTTGGAGCTAGGAACACAAGCATTTAGTTAGATATTACTGCACTGTTGGAGCTAGAAACACAAGCATTTAGTTAGATACTAGTGCACTGTTGGAGCTAGGAATAGAAGCATTTAGTTAGATATTACTGCACTGTTGGAGCTAGAAACACAAGCATTTAGTTAGATTTTACTGCACTTTTGGAGCTAGAAACACAAGCATTTAGTTAGATACTACTGCACTGTTGGAGCTAGGAACACAAGCATTTAGTTAGATATTACTGTTGGAGCTATAAACACAAGCATTTAGTTAGATACTACTGCACTGTTGAAGCTATAAACACAAGCATTTAGTTAGATACTACTGCACTGTTGGAGCTAGGAACACAAGCATTTAGTTAGATATTAATGCACTGTTGGAGCTAGAAACACAAGCATTTAGTTAGATACTACTGCACTGTTGGAGCTAGGAACACAAGCATTTAGTTAGATACTACTGCACTGTTGGAGCTAGAAACACAAGCATTTAGTTAGATATTACTGCACTGTTGGAGCTAGGAACACAAGCATTTAGTTAGATACTACTGCACTGTTGGAGCTAGGAACACAAGCATTTAGTTAGATACTACTGCACTGTTGGAGCTAGAAACACAAGCATTTAGTTAGATACTACTGCACTGTTGGAGCTAGGAACACAAGCATTTAGTTAGATATTACTGCACTGTTGGAGCTAGAAACACAAGCATTTAGTTAGATACTAGTGCACTGTTGGAGCTAGGAACACAAGCATTTAGTTAGATATTACTGTTGGAGCTATAAACACAAGCATTTAGTTAGATACTACTGCACTGTTGAAGATATAAACACAAGCATTTAGTTAGATACTACTGCACTGTTGGAGCTAGGAACACAAGCATTTAGTTAGATATTACTGCACTGTTGGAGCTTTACTGCACTGTTGGAGCTAGAAACAACATTTAGTTAGATACTACTGCACTGTTGGAGCTAGGAACACAAGCATTTAGTTAGAAATTACGGCACTGTTGGACCTAGAAACACAAGCATTTAGTTAGATATTACTGCACTGTTGGAGCTAGGAACACAAGCATTTAGTTAGATTTTACTGCACTGTTGGAGCTAGAAACAGAAGCATTTAGTTAGATACTACTGCACTGTTGGAGCTGGGAACACAAGCATTTAGTTAGATACTACTGCACTGTTGGAGCTAGAAACACACGCATTTAGGTTAGATACTACTGCACTGTTGGAGCTAGGAACACAAGCATTTAGTTAGATACTACTGCACTGTTGGAGCTGGGAATACAAGCACTTCATTTAGTTAGATACTACTGCACTGTTGGAGCTGGGAATACAAGCACTTCATTTAGTTAGATACTACTGCACTGTTGGAGCTAGGAACACAAGCACTTCATTTAGTTAGACACTACTGCACTGTTGGAGCTAGGAACACAAGCACTTCATTTAGTTAGATACTACTGCACTGTTGGAGCTAGGAACACAAGCACTTCATTTAGTTAGATACTACTGCACTGTTGGAGCTAGGAACACAAGCACTTCATTTAGTTAGACACTACTGCACTGTTGGAGCTAGGAACACAAGCACTTCATTTAGTTAGACACTACTGCACTGTAGGAGCTAGGAACACAAGCATTTAGTTAGATATTACTGCACTGTTGGAGCTAGAAACACAAGCATTTAGTTAGATACTACTGCACTGTTGGAGCTAGGAACACAAGCATTTAGTTAGATATTACTGCACTGTTGGAGCTAGAAACACAAGCATTTAGTTAGATACTACTGCACTGTTGGAGCTAGAAACACAAGCATTTAGTTAGATACTACTGCACTGTTGGAGCTAGAAACACAAGCATTTAGTTAGATACTACTGCACTGTTGGAGCTAGGAACACAAGCATTTAGTTAGATACTACTGCACTGTTGGAGCTAGAAACACAAGCATTTAGTTAGATATTACTGCACTGTTGGAGCTAGGAACACAAGCATTTAGTTAGATACTACTGCACTGTTGGAGCTAGAAACACAAGCATTTAGTTAGATATTACTGCACTGTTGGAGCTAGGAACACAAGCATTTAGTTAGATACTACTGCACTGTTGGAGCTATGAACACAAGCATTTAGTTAGATATTACTGCACTGTTGGAGCTAGAAACACAAGCATTTAGTTAGATACTACTGCACTGTTGGAGCTAGGAACACAAGCATTTAGTTAGATACTACTGCACTGTTGGAGCTAGAAACACAAGCATTTAGTTAGATATTACTGCACTGTTGGAGCTAGGAACACAAGCATTTAGTTAGATACTACTGCACTGTTGGAGCTATGAACACAAGCATTTAGTTAGATATTACTGCACTGTTGGAGCTAGAAACACAAGCATTTAGTTAGATACTACTGCACTGTTGGAGCTAGGAACACAAGCATTTAGTTAGATATTACTGCACTGTTGGAGCTAGGAACACAAGCATTTAGTTAGATACTACTGCACTGTTGGAGCTAGAAACACAAGCATTTAGTTAGATATTACTGCACTGCTGGAGCTAGGAACACAAGCATTTAGTTAGATACTACTGCACTGTTGGAGCTATGAACACAAGCATTTAGTTAGATATTACTGCACTATTGGAGCTAGAATCACAAGCATTTAGTTAGATTTTACTGCACTGTTGGAGCTAGAAACACAAGCATTTAGTTAGATACTACTGCACTGTTGGAGCTAGAAACACAAGCATTTAGTTAGATACTACTGCACTGTTGGAGCTAGAAACACAAGCATTTAGTTAGATACTACTGCACTGTTGGAGCTAGAAACACAAGCATTTAGTTAGATACTACTGCACTGTTGGAGCTAGGAACACAAGCATTTAGTTAGATATTACTGCACTGTTGGAGCTAGAAACACAAGCATTTAGTTAGATTTTACTGCACTGTTGGAGCTAGAAACAGAAGCATTTAGTTAGATACTACTGCACTGTTGGAGCTAGAAACACACGCATTTAGTTAGATACTACTGCACTGTTGGAGCTAGGAACACAAGCATTTAGTTAGATACTACTGCACTGTTGGAGCTGGGAATACAAGCACTTCATTTAGTTAGATACTACTGCACTGTTGGAGCTGGGAATACAAGCACTTCATTTAGTTAGATACTACTGCACTGTTGGAGCTAGGAACACAAGCACTTCATTTAGTTAGACACTACTGCACTGTTGGAGCTAGGAACACAAGCATTTAGTTAGATATTACTGCACTGTTGGAGCTAGAAACACAAGCATTTAGATAGATATTACTGCACTGTTGGAGCTAGGAACACAAGCATTTAGTTAGATATTACTGCACTGTTGGAGCTAGAAACACAAGCATTTAGTTAGATACTAGTGCACTGTTGGAGCTAGGAATAGAAGCATTTAGTTAGATATTACTGCACTGTTGGAGCTAGAAACACAAGCATTTAGTTAGATTTTACTGCACTTTTGGAGCTAGAAACACAAGCATTTAGTTAGATACTACTGCACTGTTGGAGCTAGAAACACAAGCATTTAGTTAGATACTAGTGCACTGTTGGAGCTAGGAATAGAAGCATTTAGTTAGATATTACTGCACTGTTGGAGCTAGAAACACAAGCATTTAGTTAGATACTACTGCACTGTTGGAGCTAGGAACACAAGCATTTAGTTAGATATTACTGTTGGAGCTATAAACACAAGCATTTAGTTAGATACTACTGCACTGTTGGAGCTAGAAACACAAGCATTTAGTTAGATATTACTGCACTGCTGGAGCTAGGAACACAAGCATTTAGTTAGATACTACTGCACTGTTGGAGCTATGAACACAAGCATTTAGTTAGATATTACTGCACTATTGGAGCTAGAATCACAAGCATTTAGTTAGATTTTACTGCACTGTTGGAGCTAGAAACACAAGCATTTAGTTAGATACTACTGCACTGTTGGAGCTAGGAACACAAGCATTTAGTTAGATATTACTGCACTGTTGGAGCTAGAAACACAAGCATTTAGTTAGATACTAGTGCACTGTTGGAGCTAGGAATAGAAGCATTTAGTTAGATATTACTGCACTGTTGGAGCTAGAAACACAAGCATTTAGTCAGATTTTACTGCACTTTTGGAGCTAGAAACACAAGCATTTAGTTAGATACTACTGCACTGTTGGAGCTAGGAACACAAGCATTTAGTTAGATATTACTGTTGGAGCTATAAACACAAGCATTTAGTTAGATACTACTGCACTGTTGAAGCTATAAACACAAGCATTTAGTTAGATACTACTGCACTGTTGGAGCTAGGAACACAAGCATTTAGTCAGATATTACTGCACTGTTGGAGCTAGGAACACAAGCATTTAGTTAGATTTTACTGCACTGTTGGAGCTAGGAACACAAGCATTTAGTTAGATACTACTGCACTGTTGGAGCTAGGAACACAAGCATTTAGTTAGATATTACTGCACTGTTGGAGCTAGAAACAACATTTAGTTAGATACTACTGCACTGTTGGATCTAGGAACACAAGCATTTAGCTAGATTTTACTGCACTGTTGGAGCTAGAAACACAAGCATTTAGTTAGATTTTACTGCACTGTTGGAGCTAGAAACAGAAGCATTTAGTTAGATACTACTGCACTGTTGGAGCTAGAAACACAAGCATTTAGTTAGATACTACTGCACTGTGGAGCTAGGAACACAAGCATTTAGTTAGATACTACTGCACTGTTGGCGCTAGGAACACAAGCACTTCATTTAGTTAGATACTACTGCACTGTTGGAGCTGGGAATACAAGCACTTCATTTAGTTAGATACTACTGCACTGTTGGAGCTAGGAACACAAGCACTTCATTTAGTTAGATACTACTGCACTGTTGGAGCTAGGAACACAAGCATTTAGTTAGATATTACTGCACTGTTGGAGCTAGAAACACAAGCATTTAGTTAGATACTACTGCACTGTTGGAGCTAGAAACACAAGCATTTAGTTAGATATTACTGCACTGTTGGAGCTAGAAACACAAGCATTTAGTTAGATATTACTGCACTGTAGGAGCTAGGTACACAAGCATTTAGTTAGATATTACTGTTGGAGCTATAAACACAAGCATTTAGTTAGATACTACTGCACTGTTGAAGCTAGAAACACAAGCATTTAGTTAGATACTACTGCACTGTTGGACCTAGGAACACAAGCATTTAGTTAGATATTACTGCACTGTTGGAGCTAGAAACACAAGCATTTAGTTAGATACTACTGCACTGTTGGAGCTAGGAACACAAGCATTTAGTTAGATATTACTGCACTGTTGGAGCTAGAAACACAAGCATTTAGTTAGATACTACTGCACTGTTGGCGCTAGGAACACAAGCATTTAGTTAGATATTACTGCACTGTTGGAGCTAGAAACACAAGCATTTAGTTAGATACTACTGCACTGTTGGAGCTGGGAATACAAGCACTTCATTTAGTTAGATATTACTGCACTGTTGGAGCTAGAAACACAAGCATTTAGTTAGATACTACTGCACTGTTGGAGCTAGGAACACAAGCATTTAGTTAGATATTACTGCACTGTTGGAGCTAGAAACACAAGCATTTAGTTAGATACTAGTGCACTGTTGGAGCTAGGAATAGAAGCATTTAGTTAGATATTACTGCACTGTTGGAGCTAGAAACACAAGCATTTAGTTAGATTTTACTGCACTTTTGGAGCTAGAAACACAAGCATTTAGTTAGATACTACTGCACTGTTGGAGCTAGGAACACAAGCATTTAGTTAGATATTACTGTTGGAGCTATAAACACAAGCATTTAGTTAGATACTACTGCACTGTTGAAGCTATAAACACAAGCATTTAGTTAGATACTACTGCACTGTTGGAGCTAGGAACACAAGCATTTAGTTAGATATTAATGCACTGTTGGAGCTAGAAACACAAGCATTTAGTTAGATACTACTGCACTGTTGGAGCTAGGAACACAAGCATTTAGTTAGATACTACTGCACTGTTGAGCTAGAAACACAAGCATTTAGTTAGATATTACTGCACTGTTGGAGCTAGGAACACAAGCATTTAGTTAGATACTACTGCACTGTTGGAGCTAGGAACACAAGCATTTAGTTAGATACTACTGCACTGTTGGAGCTAGAAACACAAGCATTTAGTTAGATACTACTGCACTGTTGGAGCTAGGAACACAAGCATTTAGTTAGATATTACTGCACTGTTGGAGCTAGAAACACAAGCATTTAGTTAGATACTAGTGCACTGTTGGAGCTAGGAACACAAGCATTTAGTTAGATATTACTGCACTGTTGGAGCTAGAAACACAAGCATTTAGTTAGATACTACTGCACTGTTGGAGCTAGGAACACAAGCATTTAGTTAGATATTACTGCACTGTTGGAGCTTTACTGCACTGTTGGAGCTAGAAACAACATTTAGTTAGATACTACTGCACTGTTGGAGCTAGGAACACAAGCATTTAGTTAGAAATTACGGCACTGTTGGACCTAGAAACACAAGCATTTAGTTAGATATTACTGCACTGTTGGAGCTAGGAACACAAGCATTTAGTTAGATTTTACTGCACTGTTGGAGCTAGAAACAGAAGCATTTAGTTAGATACTACTGCACTGTTGGAGCTGGGAACACAAGCATTTAGTTAGATACTACTGCACTGTTGGAGCTAGAAACACACGCATTAGGTTAGATACTACTGCACTGTTGGAGCTAGGAACACAAGCATTTAGTTAGATACTACTGCACTGTTGGAGCTGGGAATACAAGCACTTCATTTAGTTAGATACTACTGCACTGTTGGAGCTGGGAATACAAGCACTTCATTTAGTTAGATACTACTGCACTGTTGGAGCTAGGAACACAAGCACTTCATTTAGTTAGACACTACTGCACTGTTGGAGCTAGGAACACAAGCACTTCATTTAGTTAGATACTACTGCACTGTTGGAGCTAGGAACACAAGCACTTCATTTAGTTAGATACTACTGCACTGTTGGAGCTAGGAACACAAGCACTTCATTTAGTTAGACACTACTGCACTGTTGGAGCTAGGAACACAAGCACTTCATTTAGTTAGACACTACTGCACTGTAGGAGCTAGGAACACAAGCATTTAGTTAGATATTACTGCACTGTTGGAGCTAGAAACACAAGCATTTAGTTAGATACTACTGCACTGTTGGAGCTAGGAACACAAGCATTTAGTTAGATATTACTGCACTGTTGGAGCTAGAAACACAAGCATTTAGTTAGATACTAGTGCACTGTTGGAGCTAGGAATAGAAGCATTTAGTTAGATATTACTGCACTGTTGGAGCTAGAAACACAAGCATTTAGTTAGATATTACTGCACTTTTGGAGCTAGAAACACAAGCATTTAGTTAGATACTACTGCACTGTTGGAGCTAGAAACACAAGCATTTAGTTAGATACTACTGCACTGTTGGAGCTAGAAACACAAGCATTTAGTTAGATACTACTGCACTGTTGGAGCTAGGAACACAAGCATTTAGTTAGATATTACTGTTGGAGCTATAAACACAAGCATTTAGCTAGATACTACGGCACTGTTGAAGCTATAAACACACGCATTTAGTTAGATACTACTACACTGTTGGAGCTAGGAACACAAGCATTTAGTTAGATATTAATGCACTGTTGGAGCTAGAAACACAAGCATTTAGTTAGATACTACTGCACTGTTGGAGCTAGGAACACAAGCATTTAGTTAGATACTACTGCACTGTTGGAGCTAGAAACACAAGCATTTAGGTAGATATTACTGCACTGTTGGAGCTAGGAACACAAGCATTTAGTTAGATACTACTGCACTGTTGGAGCTAGAAACACAAGCATTTAGTTAGATACTACTGCACTGTTGGAGCTATGAACACAAGCATTTAGTTAGATATTACTGCACTGTTGGAGCTAGAAACACAAGCATTTAGTTAGATACTACTGCACTGTTGGAGCTAGGAACACAAGCATTTAGTTAGATACTACTGCACTGTTGGAGCTAGAAACACAAGCATTTAGTTAGATACTACTGCACTGTTGGAGCTAGGAACACAAGCATTTAGTTAGATATTACTGTTGGAGCTATAAACACAAGCATTTAGTTAGATACTACGGCACTGTTGAAGCTATAAACACACGCATTTAGTTAGATACTACTACACTGTTGGAGCTAGGAACACAAGCATTTAGTTAGATATTAATGCACTGTTGGAGCTAGAAACACAAACATTTAGTTAGATACTACTGCACTGTTGGAGCTAGGAACACAAGCATTTAGTTAGATACTACTGCACTGTTGGAGCTAGAAACACAAGCATTTAGGTAGATATTACTGCACTGTTGGAGCTAGGAACACAAGCATTTAGTTAGATACTACTGCACTGTTGGAGCTAGAAACACAAGCATTTAGTTAGATATTACTGCACTGTTGGAGCTAGGAACACAAGCATTTAGTTAGATACTACTGCACTGTTGGAGCTATGAACACAAGCATTTAGTTAGATATTACTGCACTGTTGGAGCTAGAAACACAAGCATTTAGTTAGATACTACTGCACTGTTGGAGCTAGGAACACAAGCATTTAGTTAGATACTACTGCACTGTTGGAGCTAGAAACACAAGCATTTAGTTAGATATTACTGCACTGTTGGAGCTAGGAACACAAGCATTTAGTTAGATACTACTGCACTGTTGGAGCTATGAACACAAGCATTTAGTTAGATATTACTGCACTGTTGGAGCTAGAAACACAAGCATTTAGTTAGATACTACTGCACTGTTGGAGCTAGGAACACAAGCATTTAGTTAGATATTACTGCACTGTTGGAGCTAGGAACACAAGCATTTAGTTAGATACTACTGCACTGTTGGAGCTAGAAACACAAGCATTTAGTTAGATATTACTGCACTGCTGGAGCTAGGAACACAAGCATTTAGTTAGATACTACTGCACTGTTGGAGCTATGAACACAAGCATTTAGTTAGATATTACTGCACTATTGGAGCTAGAATCACAAGCATTTAGTTAGATTTTACTGCACTGTTGGAGCTAGAAACACAAGCATTTAGTTAGATACTACTGCACTGTTGGAGCTAGAAACACAAGCATTTAGTTAGATACTACTGCACTGTTGGAGCTAGAAACACAAGCATTTAGTTAGATACTACTGCACTGTTGGAGCTAGAAACACAAGCATTTAGTTAGATACTACTGCACTGTTGGAGCTAGGAACACAAGCATTTAGTTAGATATTACTGCACTGTTGGAGCTAGAAACACAAGCATTTAGTTAGATTTTACTGCACTGTTGGAGCTAGAAACAGAAGCATTTAGTTAGATACTACTGCACTGTTGGAGCTAGAAACACACGCATTTAGTTAGATACTACTGCACTGTTGGAGCTAGGAACACAAGCATTTAGTTAGATACTACTGCACTGTTGGAGCTGGGAATACAAGCACTTCATTTAGTTAGATAATACTGCACTGTTGGAGCTGGGAATACAATCACTTCATTTAGTTAGATACTACTGCACTGTTGGAGCTAGGAACACAAGCACTTCATTTAGTTAGACACTACTGCACTGTTGGAGCTAGGAACACAAGCATTTAGTTAGATATTACTGCACTGTTGGAGCTAGAAACACAAGCATTTAGATAGATATTACTGCACTGTTGGAGCTAGGAACACAAGCATTTAGTTAGATATTACTGCACTGTTGGAGCTAGAAACACAAGCATTTAGTTAGATACTAGTGCACTGTTGGAGCTAGGAATAGAAGCATTTAGTTAGATATTACTGCACTGTTGGAGCTAGAAACACAAGCATTTAGTTAGATTTTACTGCACTTTTGGAGCTAGAAACACAAGCATTTAGTTAGATACTACTGCACTGTTGGAGCTAGAAACACAAGCATTTAGTTAGATACTACTGCACTGTTGGAGCTAGAAACACAAGCATTTAGTTAGATACTACTGCACTGTTGGAGCTAGGAACACAAGCATTTAGTTAGATATTACTGTTGGAGCTATAAACACAAGCATTTAGTTAGATACTACTGCACTGTTGGAGCTAGAAACACAAGCATTTAGTTAGATATTACTGCACTGCTGGAGCTAGGAACACAAGCATTTAGTTAGATACTACTGCACTGTTGGAGCTATGAACACAAGCATTTAGTTAGATATTACTGCACTATTGGAGCTAGAATCACAAGCATTTAGTTAGATTTTACTGCACTGTTGGAGCTAGAAACACAAGCATTTAGTTAGATACTAGTGCACTGTTGGAGCTAGGAATAGAAGCATTTAGTTAGATACTACTGCACTGTTGGAGCTAGGAACACAAGCACTTCATTTAGTTAGACACTACTGCACTGTTGGAGCTAGGAACACAAGCATTTAGTTAGATATTACTGCACTGTTGGAGCTAGAAACACAAGCATTTAGATAGATATTACTGCACTGTTGGAGCTAGGAACACAAGCATTTAGTTAGATATTACTGCACTGTTGGAGCTAGAAACACAAGCATTTAGTTAGATACTAGTGCACTGTTGGAGCTAGGAATAGAAGCATTTAGTTAGATATTACTGCACTGTTGGAGCTAGAAACACAAGCATTTAGTTAGATACTAGTGCACTGTTGGAGCTAGGAATAGAAGCATTTAGTTAGATATTACTGCACTGTTGGAGCTAGAAACACAAGCATTTAGTTAGATTTTACTGCACTTTTGGAGCTAGAAACACAAGCATTTAGTTAGATACTACTGCACTGTTGGAGCTAGAAACACAAGCATTTAGTTAGATACTACTGCACTGTTGGAGCTAGAAACACAAGAATTTAGTTAGATATTAATGCACTGTTGGAGCTAGAAACACAAACATTTAGTTAGATACTACTGCACTGTTGGAGCTAGGAACACAAGCATTTAGTTAGATACTACTGCACTGTTGGAGCTAGAAACACAAGCATTTAGGTAGATATTACTGCACTGTTGGAGCTAGGAACACAAGCATTTAGTTAGATACTACTGCACTGTTGGAGCTAGAAACACAAGCATTTAGTTAGATATTACTGCACTGTTGGAGCTAGAAACACAAGCATTTAGTTAGATATTACTGCACTGCTGGAGCTAGGAACACAAGCATTTAGTTAGATACTACTGCACTGTTGGAGCTATGAACACAAGCATTTAGTTAGATATTACTGCACTATTGGAGCTAGAATCACAAGCATTTAGTTAGATTTTACTGCACTGTTGGAGCTAGAAACACAAGCATTTAGTTAGATACTACTGCACTGTTGGAGCTAGAAACACAAGCATTTAGGTAGATACTACTGCACTGTTGGAGCTAGAAACACAAGCATTTAGTTAGATACTACTGCACTGTTGGAGCTAGAAACACAAGCATTTAGTTAGATACTACTGCACTGTTGGAGCTAGAAACACAAGCATTTAGTTAGATACTACTGCACTGTTGGAGCTAGAAACACAAGCATTTAGTTAGATACTACTGCACTGTTGGAGCTAGGAACACAAGCATTTAGTTAGATATTACTGCACTGTTGGAGCTAGAAACACAAGCATTTAGTTAGATTTTACTGCACTGTTGGAGCTAGAAACAGAAGCATTTAGTTAGATACTACTGCACTGTTGGAGCTAGAAACACACGCATTTAGTTAGATACTACTGCACTGTTGGAGCTAGGAACACAAGCATTTAGTTAGATACTACTGCACTGTTGGAGCTGGGAATACAAGCACTTCATTTAGTTAGATAATACTGCACTGTTGGAGCTGGGAATACAAGCACTTCATTTAGTTAGATACTACTGCACTGTTGGAGCTAGGAACACAAGCACTTCATTTAGTTAGACACTACTGCACTGTTGGAGCTAGGAACAAAAGCATTTAGTTAGATATTACTGCACTGTTGGAGCTAGAAACACAAGCATTTAGATAGATATTACTGCACTGTTGGAGCTAGGAACACAAGCATTTAGTTAGATATTACTGCACTGTTGGAGCTAGAAACACAAGCATTTAGTTAGATACTAGTGCACTGTTGGAGCTAGGAATAGAAGCATTTAGTTAGATACTACTGCACTGTTGGAGCTAGGAACACAAGCACTTCATTTAGTTAGACACTACTGCACTGTTGGAGCTAGGAACACAAGCATTTAGTTAGATATTACTGCACTGTTGGAGCTAGAAACACAAGCATTTAGATAGATATTACTGCACTGTTGGAGCTAGGAACACAAGCATTTAGTTAGATATTACTGCACTGTTGGAGCTAGAAACACAAGCATTTAGTTAGATACTAGTGCACTGTTGGAGCTAGGAATAGAAGCATTTAGTTAGATATTACTGCACTGTTGGAGCTAGAAACACAAGCATTTAGTTAGATACTAGTGCACTGTTGGAGCTAGGAATAGAAGCATTTAGTTAGATATTACTGCACTGTTGGAGCTAGAAACACAAGCATTTAGTTAGATTTTACTGCACTTTTGGAGCTAGAAACACAAGCATTTAGTTAGATACTACTGCACTGTTGGAGCTAGAAACACAAGCATTTAGTTAGATACTACTGCACTGTTGGAGCTAGAAACACAAGCATTTAGTTAGATACTACTGCACTGTTGGAGCTAGGAACACAAGCATTTAGTTAGATATTACTGTTGGAGCTATAAACACAAGCATTTAGTTAGATACTACTGCACTGTTGGAGCTAGAAACACAAGCATTTAGTTAGATATTACTGCACTGCTGGAGCTAGGAACACAAGCATTTAGTTAGATACTACTGCACTGTTGGAGCTATGAACACAAGCATTTAGTTAGATATTACTGCACTATTGGAGCTAGAATCACAAGCATTTAGTTAGATTTTACTGCACTGTTGGAGCTAGAAACACAAGCATTTAGTTAGATACTACTGCACTGTTGGAGCTAGAAACACAAGCATTTAGTTAGATACTACTGCACTGTTGGAGCTAGAAACACAAGCATTTAGTTAGATACTACTGCACTGTTGGAGCTAGAAACACAAGCATTTAGTTAGATACTACTGCACTGTTGGAGCTAGGAACACAAGCATTTAGTTAGATATTACTGCACTGTTGGAGATAGAAACACAAGCATTTAGTTAGATTTTACTGCACTGTTGGAGCTAGAAACAGAAGCATTTAGTTAGATACTACTGCACTGTTGGAGCTAGAAACACACGCATTTAGTTAGATACTACTGCACTGTTGGAGCTAGGAACACAAGCATTTAGTTAGATACTACTGCACTGTTGGAGCTGGGAATACAAGCACTTCATTTAGTTAGATACTACTGCACTGTTGGAGCTGGGAATACAAGCACTTCATTTAGTTAGATACTACTGCACTGTTGGAGCTAGGAACACAAGCACTTCATTTAGTTAGACACTACTGCACTGTTGAGCTAGGAACACAAGCATTTAGTTAGATATTACTGCACTGTTGGAGCTAGAAACACAAGCATTTAGATAGATATTACTGCACTGTTGGAGCTAGGAACACAAGCATTTAGTTAGATATTACTGCACTGTTGGAGCTAGAAACACAAGCATTTAGTTAGATACTAGTGCACTGTTGGAGCTAGGAATAGAAGCATTTAGTTAGATATTACTGCACTGTTGGAGCTAGAAACACAAGCATTTAGTTAGATTTTACTGCACTTTTGGAGCTAGAAACACAAGCATTTAGTTAGATACTACTGCACTGTTGGAGCTAGAAACACAAGCATTTAGTTAGATACTACTGCACTGTTGGAGCTAGAAACACAAGCATTTAGTTAGATACTACTGCACTGTTGGAGCTAGGAACACAAGCATTTAGTTAGATATTACTGTTGGAGCTATAAACACAAGCATTTAGTTAGATACTACTGCACTGTTGAAGCTATAAACACAAGCATTTAGTTAGATACTACTGCACTGTTGGAGCTAGGAACACAAGCATTTAGTTAGATATTAATGCACTGTTGGAGCTAGAAACACAAGCATTTAGTTAGATACTACTGCACTGTTGGAGCTAGGAACACAAGCATTTAGTTAGATACTACTGCACTGTTGGAGCTAGAAACACAAGCATTTAGTTAGATATTACTGCACTGTTGGAGCTAGGAACACAAGCATTTAGTTAGATACTACTGCACTGTTGGAGCTAGGAACACAAGCATTTAGTTAGATACTACTGCACTGTTGGAGCTAGAAACACAAGCATTTAGTTAGATACTACTGCACTGTTGGAGCTAGGAACACAAGCATTTAGTTAGATATTACTGCACTGTTGGAGCTAGAAACACAAGCATTTAGTTAGATACTAGTGCACTGTTGGAGCTAGGAACACAAGCATTTAGTTAGATATTACTGTTGGAGCTATAAACACAAGCATTTAGTTAGATACTACTGCACTGTTGAAGATATAAACACAAGCATTTAGTTAGATACTACTGCACTGTTGGAGCTAGGAACACAAGCATTTAGTTAGATATTACTGCACTGTTGGAGCTTTACTGCACTGTTGGAGCTAGAAACAACATTTAGTTAGATACTACTGCACTGTTGGAGCTAGGAACACAAGCATTTAGTTAGAAATTACGGCACTGTTGGAGCTAGAAACACAAGCATTTAGTTAGATATTACTGCACTGTTGGAGCTAGGAACACAAGCATTTAGTTAGATTTTACTGCACTGTTGGAGCTAGAAACAGAAGCATTTAGTTAGATACTACTGCACTGTTGGAGCTGGGAACACAAGCATTTAGTTAGATACTACTGCACTGTTGGAGCTAGAAACACACGCATTAGGTTAGATACTACTGCACTGTTGGAGCTAGGAACACAAGCATTTAGTTAGATACTACTGCACTGTTGGAGCTGGGAATACAAGCACTTCATTTAGTTAGATACTACTGCACTGTTGGAGCTGGGAATACAAGCACTTCATTTAGTTAGATACTACTGCACTGTTGGAGCTAGGAACACAAGCACTTCATTTAGTTAGACACTACTGCACTGTTGGAGCTAGGAACACAAGCACTTCATTTAGTTAGATACTACTGCACTGTTGGAGCTAGGAACACAAGCACTTCATTTAGTTAGATACTACTGCACTGTTGGAGCTAGGAACACAAGCACTTCATTTAGTTAGACACTACTGCACTGTTGGAGCTAGGAACACAAGCACTTCATTTAGTTAGACACTACTGCACTGTAGGAGCTAGGAACACAAGCATTTAGTTAGATATTACTGCACTGTTGGAGCTAGAAACACAAGCATTTAGTTAGATACTACTGCACTGTTGGAGCTAGGAACACAAGCATTTAGTTAGATATTACTGCACTGTTGGAGCTAGAAACACAAGCATTTAGTTAGATACTAGTGCACTGTTGGAGCTAGGAATAGAAGCATTTAGTTAGATATTACTGCACTGTTGGAGCTAGAAACACAAGCATTTAGTCAGATTTTACTGCACTTTTGGAGCTAGAAACACAAGCATTTAGTTAGATACTACTGCACTGTTGGAGCTAGGAACACAAGCATTTAGTTAGATATTACTGTTGGAGCTATAAACACAAGCATTTAGTTAGATACTACTGCACTGTTGAAGCTATAAACACAAGCATTTAGTTAGATACTACTGCACTGTTGGAGCTAGGAACACAAGCATTTAGTTAGATATTAATGCACTGTTGGAGCTAGAAACACAAGCATTTAGTTAGATACTACTGCACTGTTGGAGCTAGGAACACAAGCATTTAGTTAGATACTACTGCACTGTTGGAGCTAGAAACACAAGCATTTAGTTAGATATTACTGCACTGTTGGAGCTAGGAACAGAAGCATTTAGTTAGATACTACTGCACTGTTGGAGCTAGAAACACAAGCATTTAGTTAGATATTACTGCACTGTTGGAGCTAGGAACACAAGCATTTAGTTAGATATTAATGCACTGTTGGAGCTAGAAACACAAGCATTTAGTTAGATACTACTGCACTGTTGGAGCTAGGAACACAAGCATTTAGTTAGATACTACTGCACTGTTGGAGCTAGAAACACAAGCATTTAGTTAGATATTACTGCACTGTTGGAGCTAGGAACACAAGCATTTAGTTAGATACTACTGCACTGTTGGAGCTAGGAACACAAGCATTTAGTTAGATACTACTGCACTGTTGGAGCTAGAAACACAAGCATTTAGTTAGATACTACTGCACTGTTGGAGCTAGGAACACAAGCATTTAGTTAGATATTACTGCACTGTTGGAGCTAGAAACACAAGCATTTAGTTAGATACTAGTGCACTGTTGGAGCTAGGAACACAAGCATTTAGTTAGATATTACTGTTGGAGCTATAAACACAAGCATTTAGTTAGATACTACTGCACTGTTGAAGATATAAACACAAGCATTTAGTTAGATACTACTGCACTGTTGGAGCTAGGAACACAAGCATTTAGTTAGATATTACTGCATTGTTGGAGCTTTACTGCACTGTTGGAGCTAGAAACAACATTTAGTTAGATACTACTGCACTGTTGGAGCTAGGAACACAAGCATTTAGTTAGAAATTACGGCACTGTTGGAGCTAGAAACACAAGCATTTAGTTAGATATTACTGCACTGTTGGAGCTAGGAACACAAGCATTTAGTTAGATTTTACTGCACTGTTGGAGCTAGAAACAGAAGCATTTAGTTAGATACTACTGCACTGTTGGAGCTGGGAACACAAGCATTTAGTTAGATACTACTGCACTGTTGGAGCTAGAAACACACGCATTAGGTTAGATACTACTGCACTGTTGGAGCTAGGAACACAAGCATTTAGTTAGATACTACTGCACTGTTGGAGCTGGGAATACAAGCACTTCATTTAGTTAGATACTACTGCACTGTTGGAGCTGGGAATACAAGCACTTCATTTAGTTAGATACTACTGCACTGTTGGAGCTAGGAACACAAGCACTTCATTTAGTTAGACACTACTGCACTGTTGGAGCTAGGAACACAAGCACTTCATTTAGTTAGATACTACTGCACTGTTGGAGCTAGGAACACAAGCACTTCATTTAGTTAGATACTACTGCACTGTTGGAGCTAGGAACACAAGCACTTCATTTAGTTAGACAATACTGCACTGTTGGAGCTAGGAACACAAGCACTTCATTTAGTTAGACACTACTGCACTGTAGGAGCTAGGAACACAAGCATTTAGTTAGATATTACTGCACTGTTGGAGCTAGAAACACAAGCATTTAGTTAGATACTACTGCACTGTTGGAGCTAGGAACACAAGCATTTAGTTAGATATTACTGCACTGTTGGAGCTAGAAACACAAGCATTTAGTTAGATACTAGTGCACTGTTGGAGCTAGGAATAGAAGCATTTAGTTAGATATTACTGCACTGTTGGAGCTAGAAACACAAGCATTTAGTCAGATTTTACTGCACTTTTGGAGCTAGAAACACAAGCATTTAGTTAGATACTACTGCACTGTTGGAGATAGGAACACAAGCATTTAGTTAGATATTACTGTTGGAGCTATAAACACAAGCATTTAGTTAGATACTACTGCACTGTTGAAGCTATAAACACAAGCATTTAGTTAGATACTACTGCACTGTTGGAGCTAGGAACACGAGCATTTAGTTAGATATTAATGCACTGTTGGAGCTAGAAACACAAGCATTTAGTTAGATACTACTGCACTGTTGGAGCTAGGAACACAAGCATTTAGTTAGATACTACTGCACTGTTGGAGCTAGAAACACAAGCATTTAGTTAGATATTACTGCACTGTTGGAGCTAGGAACAGAAGCATTTAGTTAGATACTACTGCACTGTTGGAGCTAGAAACACAAGCATTTAGTTAGATATTACTGCACTGTTGGAGCTAGGAACACAAGCATTTAGTTAGATACTACTGCACTGTTGGAGCTATGAACACAAGCATTTAGTTAGATATTACTGCACTGTTGGAGCTAGAAACACAAGCATTTAGTTAGATACTACTGCACTGTTGGAGCTAGGAACACAAGCATTTAGTTAGATACTACTGCACTGTTGGAGCTAGAAACACAAGCATTTAGTTAGATATTACTGCACTGTTGGAGCTAGGAACACAAGCATTTAGTTAGATACTACTGCACTGTTGGAGCTATGAACACAAGCATTTAGTTAGATATTACTGCACTGTTGGAGCTAGAAACACAAGCATTTAGTTAGATACTACTGCACTGTTGGAGCTAGGAACACAAGCATTTAGTTAGATATTACTGCACTGTTGGAGCTAGGAACACAAGCATTTAGTTAGATCCTACTGCACTGTTGGAGCTAGAAACACAATCATTTAGTTAGATATTACTGCACTGCTGGAGCTAGGAACACAAGCATTTAGTTAGATACTACTGCACTGTTGGAGCTATGAACACAAGCATTTAGTTAGATATTACTGCACTATTGGAGCTAGAATCACAAGCATTTAGTTAGATTTTACTGCACTGTTGGAGCTAGAAACACAAGCATTTAGTTAGATACTACTGCACTGTTGAGCTAGAAACACAAGCATTTAGTTAGATACTACTGCACTGTTGGAGCTAGAAACACAAGCATTTAGTTAGATACTACTGCACTGTTGGAGCTAGAAACACAAGCATTTAGTTAGATACTACTGCACTGTTGGAGCTAGAAACACACGCATTTAGTTAGATACTACTGCACTGTTGGAGCTAGGAACACAAGCATTTAGTTAGATACTACTGCACTGTTGGAGCTGGGAATACAAGCACTTCATTTAGTTAGATACTACTGCACTGTTGGAGCTGGGAATACAAGCACTTCATTTAGTTAGATACTACTGCACTGTTGGAGCTAGGAACACAAGCACTTCATTTAGTTAGACACTACTGCACTGTTGGAGCTAGGAACACAAGCATTTAGTTAGATATTACTGCACTGTTGGAGCTAGAAACACAAGCATTTAGATAGATATTACTGCACTGTTGGAGCTAGGAACACAAGCATTTAGTTAGATATTACTGCACTGTTGGAGCTAGAAACACAAGCATTTAGTTAGATACTAGTGCACTGTTGGAGCTAGGAATATAAGCATTTAGTTAGATATTACTGCACTGTTGGAGCTAGAAACACAAGCATTTAGTTAGATTTTACTGCACTTTTGGAGCTAGAAACACAAGCATTTAGTTAGATACTACTGCACTGTTGGAGCTAGAAACACAAGCATTTAGTTAGATACTACTGCACTGTTGGAGCTAGAAACACAAGCATTTAGTTAGATACTACTGCACTGTTGGAGCTAGGAACACAAGCATTTAGTTAGATATTACTGTTGGAGCTATAAACACAAGCATTTAGTTAGATACTACTGCACTGTTGAAGCTATAAACACAAGCATTTAGTTAGATACTACTGCACTGTTGGAGCTAGGAACACAAGCATTTAGTTAGATATTAATGCACTGTTGGAGCTAGAAACACAAGCATTTAGTTAGATACTACTGCACTGTTGGAGCTAGGAACACAAGCATTTAGTTAGATACTACTGCACTGTTGGAGCTAGAAACACAAGCATTTAGTTAGATACTACTGCACTGTTGGAGCTAGAAACACAAGCATTTAGTTAGATATTACTGCACTGTTGGAGCTAGGAACACAAGCATTTAGTTAGATACTACTGCACTGTTGGAGCTAGGAACACAAGCATTTAGTTAGATACTACTGCACTGTTGGAGCTAGGAACACAAGCATTTAGTTAGATACTACTGCACTGTTGGAGCTAGAAACACAAGCATTTAGTTAGATACTAGTGCACTGTTGGAGCTAGAAACAGAAGCATTTAGTTAGATACTACTGCACTGTTGGAGCTAGAAACACAAGCATTTAGTTAGATACTACTGCACTGTTGGAGCTAGGAACACAAGCATTTAGTTAGATATTACTGTTGGAGCTATAAACACAAGCATTTAGTTAGATACTACTGCACTGTTGAAGCTATAAACACAAGCATTTAGTTAGATACTACTGCACTGTTGGAGCTAGGAACACAAGCATTTAGTTAGATATTAATGCACTGTTGGAGCTAGAAACACAAGCATTTAGTTAGATACTACTGCACTGTTGGAGCTAGGAACACAAGCATTTAGTTAGATACTACTGCACTGTTGGAGCTAGAAACACAAGCATTTAGTTAGATATTACTGCACTGTTGGAGCTAGGAACACAATCATTTAGTTAGATACTACTGCACTGTTGGAGCTAGAAACACAAGCATTTAGTTAGATACTACTGCACTGTTGGAGCTAGAAACACAAGCATTTAGTTAGATATTACTGCACTGTTGGAGCTAGGAACACAAGCATTTAGTTAGATACTACTGCACTGTTGGAGCTAGGAACACAAGCATTTAGTTAGATACTACTGCACTGTTGGAGCTAGAAACACAAGCATTTAGTTAGATATTACTGCACTGTTGGAGCTAGGAACACAAGCATTTAGTTAGATACTACTGCACTGTTGGAGCTAGGAACACAAGCATTTAGTTAGATACTACTGCACTGTTGGAGCTAGAAACACAAGCATTTAGTTTGATACTAGTGCACTGTTGGAGCTAGGAATAGAAGCATTTAGTTAGATATTACTGCACTGTTGGAGCTAGAAACACAAGCATTTAGTTAGATTTTACTGCACTTTTGGAGCTAGAAACACAAGCATTTAGTTAGATACTACTGCACTGTTGGAGCTAGAAACACAAGCATTTAGTTAGATACTACTGCACTGTTGGAGCTAGAAACACAAGCATTTAGTTAGATACTACTGCACTGTTGGAGCTAGGAACACAAGCATTTAGTTAGATATTACTGTTGGAGCTATAAACACAAGCATTTAGTTAGATACTACTGCACTGTTGGAGCTAGAAACACAAGCATTTAGTTAGATACTACTGCACTGTTGGAGCTAGGAACACAAGCATTTAGTTAGATATTACTGCACTGTTGGAGCTAGGAACACAAGCATTTAGTTAGATACTACTGCACTGTTGGAGCTAGGAACACAAGCATTTAGTTAGATACTACTGCACTGTTGGAGCTAGAAACACAAGCATTTAGTTAGATATTACTGCACTGTTGGAGCTAGGAACACAAGCATTTAGTTAGATACTACTGCACTGTTGGAGCTATGAACACAAGCATTTAGTTAGATATTACTGCACTGTTGGAGCTAGAATCACAAGCATTTAGTTAGATTTTACTGCACTGTTGGAGCTAGACACACAAGCATTTAGTTAGATACTACTGCACTGTTGGAGCTAGAAACACAAGCATTTAGTTAGATACTACTGCACTGTTGGAGCTAGAAACACAAGCATTTAGTTAGATACTACTGCACTGTTGGAGCTAGAAACACAAGCATTTAGTTAGATACTACTGCACTGTTGGAGCTAGAAACACAAGCATTTAGTTAGATATTACTGCACTGTTGGAGCTAGGAACACAAGCATTTAGTTAGATACTACTGCACTGTTGGAGCTAGAAACACAAGCATTTAGTTAGATATTACTGCACTGTTGGAGCTAGGAACACAAGCATTTAGTTAGATATTACTGCACTGTTGGAGCTAGAAACACAAGCATTTAGTTAGATTTTACTGCACTGTTGGAGCTAGAAACAGAAGCATTTAGTTAGATACTACTGCACTGTTGGAGCTAGAAACACACGCATTTAGTTAGATATTACTGCACTGTTGGAGCTAGGAACACAAGCATTTAGTTAGATACTACTGCACTGTTGGAGCTAGGAACACAAGCATTTAGTTAGATACTACTGCACTGTTGGAGCTAGAAACACAAGCATTTAGTTAGATACTACTGCACTGTTGGAGCTAGGAACACAAGCATTTAGTTAGATACTACTGCACTGTTGGAGCTAGAAACACAAGCATTTAGTTAGATACTAGTGCACTGTTGGAGCTAGAAACAGAAGCATTTAGTTAGATACTACTGCACTGTTGGAGCTAGAAACACAAGCATTTAGTTAGATACTACTGCACTGTTGGAGCTAGGAACACAAGCATTTAGTTAGATATTACTGTTGGAGCTATAAACACAAGCATTTAGTTAGATACTACTGCACTGTTGAAGCTATAAACACAAGCATTTAGTTAGATACTACTGCACTGTTGGAGCTAGGAACACAAGCATTTAGTTAGATACTACTGCACTGTTGGAGCTAGGAACACAAGCATTTAGTTAGATATTACTGCACTGTTGGAGCTAGGAACACAATCATTTAGTTAGATACTACTGCACTGTTGGAGCTAGAAACACAAGCATTTAGTTAGATACTACTGCACTGTTGGAGCTAGAAACACAAGCATTTAGTTAGATATTACTGCACTGTTGGAGCTAGGAACACAAGCATTTAGTTAGATACTACTGCACTGTTGGAGCTAGGAACACAAGCATTTAGTTAGATACTACTGCACTGTTGGAGCTAGAAACACAAGCATTTAGTTAGATATTACTGCACTGTTGGAGCTAGGAACACAAGCATTTAGTTAGATACTACTGCACTGTTGGAGCTAGGAACACAAGCATTTAGTTAGATACTACTGCACTGTTGAGCTAGAAACACAAGCATTTAGTTAGATACTAGTGCACTGTTGGAGCTAGGAATAGAAGCATTTAGTTAGATATTACTGCACTGTTGGAGCTAGAAACACAAGCATTTAGTTAGATTTTACTGCACTTTTTTGGAGCTAGAAACACAAGCATTTAGTTAGATACTACTGCACTGTTGGAGCTAGAAACACAAGCATTTAGTTAGATACTACTGCACTGTTGGAGCTAGAAACACAAGCATTTAGTTAGATACTACTGCACTGTTGGAGCTAGGAACACAAGCATTTAGTTAGATATTACTGTTGGAGCTATAAACACAAGCATTTAGTTAGATACTACTGCACTGTTGGAGCTAGAAACACAAGCATTTAGTTAGATACTACTGCACTGTTGGAGCTAGGAACACAAGCATTTAGTTAGATATTACTGCACTGTTGGAGCTAGGAACACAAGCATTTAGTTAGATACTACTGCACTGTTGGAGCTAGGAACACAAGCATTTAGTTAGATACTACTGCACTGTTGGAGCTAGAAACACAAGCATTTAGTTAGATATTACTGCACTGTTGGAGCTAGGAACACAAGCATTTAGTTAGATACTACTGCACTGTTGGAGCTATGAACACAAGCATTTAGTTAGATATTACTGCACTGTTGGAGCTAGAATCACAAGCATTTAGTTAGATTTTACTGCACTGTTGGAGCTAGACACACAAGCATTTAGTTAGATACTACTGCACTGTTGGAGCTAGAAACACAAGCATTTAGTTAGATACTACTGCACTGTTGGAGCTAGAAACACAAGCATTTAGTTAGATACTACTGCACTGTTGGAGCTAGAAACACAAGCATTTAGTTAGATACTACTGCACTGTTGGAGCTAGAAACACAAGCATTTAGTTAGATATTACTGCACTGTTGGAGCTAGGAACACAAGCATTTAGTTAGATACTACTGCACTGTTGGAGCTAGAAACACAAGCATTTAGTTAGATATTACTGCACTGTTGGAGCTAGGAACACAAGCATTTAGTTAGATATTACTGCACTGTTGGAGCTAGAAACACAAGCATTTAGTTAGATTTTACTGCACTGTTGGAGCTAGAAACAGAAGCATTTAGTTAGATACTACTGCACTGTTGGAGCTAGAAACACACGATTTAGTTAGATACTACTGCACTGTTGGAGCTAGGAACAGAAGCATTTAGTTAGATACTACTGCACTGTTGGAGCTGGGAATACAAGCACTTCATTTAGTTATATACTACTGCACTGTTGGAGCTGGGAATACAAGCACTTCATTTAGTTAGATACTACTGCACTGTTGAGCTAGGAACACAAGCACTTCATTTAGTTAGACACTACTGCACTGTTGGAGCTAGGAACACAAGCATTTAGTTAGGTATTACTGCACTGTTGGAGCTAGAAACACAAACATTTAGTTAGATACTACTGCACTGTTGGAGCTAGGAACACAAGCATTTAGTTAGATATTACTGCACTGTTGGAGCTAGAAACACAAGCATTTAGTTAGATATTACTGCACTGTTGGAGCTAGGAACACAAGCATTTAGTTAGATATTACTGCACTGTTGGAGCTAGAAACACAAGCATTTAGTTAGATTTTACTGCACTGTTGGAGCTAGAAACAGAAGCATTTAGTTAGATACTACTGCACTGTTGGAGCTAGAAACACACGCATTTAGTTAGATATTACTGCACTGTTGGAGCTAGGAACACAAGCATTTAGTTAGATACTACTGCACTGTTGGAGCTAGGAACACAAGCATTTAGTTAGATACTACTGCACTGTTGGAGCTAGAAACACAAGCATTTAGTTAGATACTACTGCACTGTTGGAGCTAGGAACACAAGCATTTAGTTAGATACTACTGCACTGTTGGAGCTAGAAACACAAGCATTTAGTTAGATACTAGTGCACTGTTGGAGCTAGAAACAGAAGCATTTAGTTAGATACTACTGCACTGTTGGAGCTAGAAACACAAGCATTTAGTTAGATACTACTGCACTGTTGGAGCTAGGAACACAAGCATTTAGTTAGATATTACTGTTGGAGCTATAAACACAAGCATTTAGTTAGATACTACTGCACTGTTGAAGCTATAAACACAAGCATTTAGTTAGATACTACTGCACTGTTGGAGCTAGGAACACAAGCATTTAGTTAGATATTAATGCACTGTTGGAGCTAGAAACACAAGCATTTAGTTAGATACTACTGCACTGTTGGAGCTAGAAACACAAGCATTTAGTTAGATATTACTGCACTGTTGGAGCTAGGAACACAATCATTTAGTTAGATACTACTGCACTGTTGGAGCTAGAAACACAAGCATTTAGTTAGATACTACTGCACTGTTGGAGCTAGAAACACAAGCATTTAGTTAGATATTACTGCACTGTTGGAGCTAGGAACACAAGCATTTAGTTAGATACTACTGCACTGTTGGAGCTAGGAACACAAGCATTTAGTTAGATACTACTGCACTGTTGGAGCTAGAAACACAAGCATTTAGTTAGATATTACTGCACTGTTGGAGCTAGGAACACAAGCATTTAGTTAGATACTACTGCACTGTTGGAGCTAGGAACACAAGCATTTAGTTAGATACTACTGCACTGTTGGAGCTAGAAACACAAGCATTTAGTTAGATACTAGTGCACTGTTGGAGCTAGGAATAGAAGCATTTAGTTAGATATTACTGCACTGTTGGAGCTAGAAACACAAGCATTTAGTTAGATACTACTGCACTGTTGGAGCTAGAAACACAAGCATTTAGTTAGATATTACTGCACTGTTGGAGCTAGAATCACAAGCATTTAGTTAGATTTTACTGCACTGTTGGAGCTAGACACACAAGCATTTAGTTAGATACTACTGCACTGTTGGAGCTAGAAACACAAGCATTTAGTTAGATACTACTGCACTGTTGAGCTAGAAACACAAGCATTTAGTTAGATACTACTGCACTGTTGGAGCTAGAAACACAAGCATTTAGTTAGATACTACTGCACTGTTGGAGCTAGAAACACAAGCATTTAGTTAGATATTACTGCACTGTTGGAGCTAGGAACACAAGCATTTAGTTAGATACTACTGCACTGTTGGAGCTAGAAACACAAGCATTTAGTTAGATATTACTGCACTGTTGGAGCTAGGAACACAAGCATTTAGTTAGATATTACTGCACTGTTGGAGCTAGAAACACAAGCATTTAGTTAGATTTTACTGCACTGTTGGAGCTAGAAACAGAAGCATTTAGTTAGATACTACTGCACTGTTGGAGCTAGAAACACACGCATTTAGTTAGATACTACTGCACTGTTGGAGCTAGGAACAGAAGCATTTAGTTAGATACTACTGCACTGTTGGAGCTGGGAATACAAGCACTTCATTTAGTTAGATACTACTGCACTGTTGGAGCTGGGAATACAAGCACTTCATTTAGTTAGATACTACTGCACTGTTGGAGCTAGGAACACAAGCACTTCATTTTGTTAGACACTACTGCACTGTTGGAGCTAGAAACACACGCATTTAGTTAGATACTACTGCACTGTTGGAGCTAGGAACAGAAGCATTTAGTTAGATACTACTGCACTGTTGGAGCTGGGAATACAAGCACTTCATTTAGTTAGATACTACTGCACTGTTGGAGCTGGGAATACAAGCACTTCATTTAGTTAGATACTACTGCACTGTTGGAGCTAGGAACACAAGCACTTCATTTTGTTAGACACTACTGCACTGTTGGAGCTAGGAACACAAGCATTTAGTTAGGTATTACTGCACTGTTGGAGCTAGAAACACAAGCATTTAGTTAGATACTACTGCACTGTTGGAGCTAGGAACACAAGCATTTAGTTAGATACTACTGCACTGTTGGAGCTAGAAACACAAGCATTTAGTTAGATATTACTGCACTGTTGGAGCTAGGAACACAAGCATTTAGTTAGATACTACTGCACTGTTGGAGCTATGAACACAAGCATTTAGTTAGATATTACTGCACTGTTGGAGCTAGAATCACAAGCATTTAGTTAGATTTTACTGCACTGTTGGAGCTAGACACACAAGCATTTAGTTAGATACTACTGCACTGTTGGAGCTAGAAACACAAGCATTTAGTTAGATACTACTGCACTGTTGGAGCTAGAAACACAAGCATTTAGTTAGATACTACTGCACTGTTGGAGCTAGAAACACAAGCATTTAGTTAGATACTACTGCACTGTTGGAGCTAGAAACACAAGCATTTAGTTAGATATTACTGCACTGTTGGAGCAGGGAACACAAGCATTTAGTTAGATACTACTGCACTGTTGGAGCTAGAAACACAAGCATTTAGTTAGATATTACTGCACTGTTGGAGCTAGGAACACAAGCATTTAGTTAGATATTACTGCACTGTTGGAGCTAGAAACACAAGCATTTAGTTAGATTTTACTGCACTGTTGGAGCTAGAAACAGAAGCATTTAGTTAGATACTACTGCACTGTTGAGCTAGAAACACACGCATTTAGTTAGATACTACTGCACTGTTGGAGCTAGGAACAGAAGCATTTAGTTAGATACTACTGCACTGTTGGAGCTGGGAATACAAGCACTTCATTTAGTTAGATACTACTGCACTGTTGGAGCTGGGAATACAAGCACTTCATTTAGTTAGATACTACTGCACTGTTGGAGCTAGGAACACAAGCACTTCATTTAGTTAGACACTACTGCACTGTTGGAGCTAGGAACACAAGCATTTAGTTAGGTATTACTGCACTGTTGGAGCTAGAAACACAAACAATTAGTTAGATACTACTGCACTGTTGGAGCTAGGAACACAAGCATTTAGTTAGATATTACTGCACTGTTGGAGCTAGAAACACAAGCATTTAGTTAGATATTACTGCACTGTTGGAGCTAGGAACACAAGCATTTAGTTAGATATTACTGCACTGTTGGAGCTAGAAACACAAGCATTTAGTTAGATTTTACTGCACTGTTGGAGCTAGAAACAGAAGCATTTAGTTAGATACTACTGCACTGTTGGAGCTAGAAACACACGCATTTAGTTAGATATTACTGCACTGTTGGAGCTAGGAACACAAGCATTTAGTTAGATACTACTGCACTGTTGGAGCTAGGAACACAAGCATTTAGTTAGATACTACTGCACTGTTGGAGCTAGAAACACAAGCATTTAGTTAGATACTACTGCACTGTTGGAGCTAGGAACACAAGCATTTAGTTAGATACTACTGCACTGTTGGAGCTAGAAACACAAGCATTTAGTTAGATACTAGTGCACTGTTGGAGCTAGAAACAGAAGCATTTAGTTAGATACTACTGCACTGTTGGAGCTAGAAACACAAGCATTTAGTTAGATACTACTGCACTGTTGGAGCTAGGAACACAAGCATTTAGTTAGATATTACTGTTGGAGCTATAAACACAAGCATTTAGTTAGATACTACTGCACTGTTGAAGCTATAAACACAAGCATTTAGTTAGATACTACTGCACTGTTGGAGCTAGGAACACAAGCATTTAGTTAGATATTAATGCACTGTTGGAGCTAGAAACACAAGCATTTAGTTAGATACTACTGCACTGTTGGAGCTAGAAACACAAGCATTTAGTTAGATATTACTGCACTGTTGGAGCTAGGAACACAATCATTTAGTTAGATACTACTGCACTGTTGGAGCTAGAAACACAAGCATTTAGTTAGATACTACTGCACTGTTGGAGCTAGAAACACAAGCATTTAGTTAGATATTACTGCACTGTTGGAGCTAGGAACACAAGCATTTAGTTAGATACTACTGCACTGTTGGAGCTAGGAACACAAGCATTTAGTTAGATACTACTGCACTGTTGGAGCTAGAAACACAAGCATTTAGTTAGATATTACTGCACTGTTGGAGCTAGGAACACAAGCATTTAGTTAGATACTACTGCACTGTTGGAGCTAGGAACACAAGCATTTAGTTAGATACTACTGCACTGTTGGAGCTAGAAACACAAGCATTTAGTTAGATACTAGTGCACTGTTGGAGCTAGGAATAGAAGCATTTAGTTAGATATTACTGCACTGTTGGAGCTAGAAACACAAGCATTTAGTTAGATACTACTGCACTGTTGGAGCTAGAAACACAAGCATTTAGTTAGATATTACTGCACTGTTGGACCTAGAATCACAAGCATTTAGTTAGATACTACTGCACTGTTGGAGCTAGAAACACAAGCATTTAGTTAGATACTACTGCACTGTTGGAGCTAGAAACACAAGCATTTAGTTAGATATTACTGCACTGTTGGAGCTAGGAACACAAGCATTTAGTTAGATACTACTGCACTGTTGGAGCTAGAAACACAAGCATTTAGTTAGATATTACTGCACTGTTGGAGCTAGGAACACAAGCATTTAGTTAGATATTACTGCACTGTTGGAGCTAGAAACACAAGCATTTAGTTAGATTTTACTGCACTGTTGGAGCTAGAAACAGAAGCATTTAGTTAGATACTACTGCACTGTTGGAGCTGGGAATACAAGCACTTCATTTAGTTAGATACTACTGCACTGTTGGAGCTAGGAACACAAGCACTTCATTTAGTTAGACACTACTGCACTGTTGGAGCTAGGAACACAAGCATTTAGTTAGGTATTACTGCACTGTTGGAGCTAGAAACACAAACATTTAGTTAGATACTACTGCACTGTTGGAGCTAGGAACACAAGCATTTAGTTAGATATTACTGCACTGTTGGAGCTAGAAACACAAGCATTTAGTTAGATATTACTGCACTGTTGGAGCTAGGAACACAAGCATTTAGTTAGATATTACTGCACTGTTGGAGCTAGAAACACAAGCATTTAGTTAGATTTTACTGCACTGTTGGAGCTAGAAACAGAAGCATTTAGTTAGATACTACTGCACTGTTGGAGCTAGAAACACACGCATTTAGTTAGATATTACTGCACTGTTGGAGCTAGGAACACAAGCATTTAGTTAGATACTACTGCACTGTTGGAGCTAGGAACACAAGCATTTAGTTAGATACTACTGCACTGTTGGAGCTAGAAACACAAGCATTTAGTTAGATACTACTGCACTGTTGGAGCTAGGAACACAAGCATTTAGTTAGATACTACTGCACTGTTGGAGCTAGAAACACAAGCATTTAGTTAGATACTAGTGCACTGTTGGAGCTAGAAACAGAAGCATTTAGTTAGATACTACTGCACTGTTGGAGCTAGAAACACAAGCATTTAGTTAGATACTACTGCACTGTTGGAGCTAGGAACACAAGCATTTAGTTAGATATTACTGTTGGAGCTATAAACACAAGCATTTAGTTAGATACTACTGCACTGTTGAAGCTATAAACACAAGCATTTAGTTAGATACTACTGCACTGTTGGAGCTAGGAACACAAGCATTTAGTTAGATATTAATGCACTGTTGGAGCTAGAAACACAAGCATTTAGTTAGATACTACTGCACTGTTGGAGCTAGAAACACAAGCATTTAGTTAGATATTACTGCACTGTTGGAGCTAGGAACACAATCATTTAGTTAGATACTACTGCACTGTTGGAGCTAGAAACACAAGCATTTAGTTAGATACTACTGCACTGTTGGAGCTAGAAACACAAGCATTTAGTTAGATATTACTGCACTGTTGGAGCTAGGAACACAAGCATTTAGTTAGATACTACTGCACTGTTGGAGCTAGGAACACAAGCATTTAGTTAGATACTACTGCACTGTTGGAGCTAGAAACACAAGCATTTAGTTAGATATTACTGCACTGTTGGAGCTAGGAACACAAGCATTTAGTTAGATACTACTGCACTGTTGGAGCTAGGAACACAAGCATTTAGTTAGATACTACTGCACTGTTGGAGCTAGAAACACAAGCATTTAGTTAGATACTAGTGCACTGTTGGAGCTAGGAATAGAAGCATTTAGTTAGATATTACTGCACTGTTGGAGCTAGAAACACAAGCATTTAGTTAGATACTACTGCACTGTTGGAGCTAGAAACACAAGCATTTAGTTAGATATTACTGCACTGTTGGAGCTAGAATCACAAGCATTTAGTTAGATTTTACTGCACTGTTGGAGCTAGACACACAAGCATTTAGTTAGATACTACTGCACTGTTGGAGCTAGAAACACAAGCATTTAGTTAGATACTACTGCACTGTTGGAGCTAGAAACACAAGCATTTAGTTAGATACTACTGCACTGTTGGAGCTAGAAACACAAGCATTTAGTTAGATACTACTGCACTGTTGGAGCTAGAAACACAAGCATTTAGTTAGATATTACTGCACTGTTGGAGCTAGGAACACAAGCATTTAGTTAGATACTACTGCACTGTTGGAGCTAGAAACACAAGCATTTAGTTAGATATTACTGCACTGTTGGAGCTAGGAACACAAGCATTTAGTTAGATATTACTGCACTGTTGGAGCTAGAAACACAAGCATTTAGTTAGATTTTACTGCACTGTTGGAGCTAGAAACAGAAGCATTTAGTTAGATACTACTGCACTGTTGGAGCTAGAAACACACGCATTTAGTTAGATACTACTGCACTGTTGGAGCTAGGAACAGAAGCATTTAGTTAGATACTACTGCACTGTTGGAGCTGGGAATACAAGCACTTCATTTAGTTAGATACTACTGCACTGTTGGAGCTGGGAATACAAGCACTTCATTTAGTTAGATACTACTGCACTGTTGGAGCTAGGAACACAAGCACTTCATTTAGTTAGACACTACTGCACTGTTGGAGCTAGGAACACAAGCATTTAGTTAGGTATTACTGCACTGTTGGAGCTAGAAACACAAACATTTAGTTAGATACTACTGCACTGTTGGAGCTAGGAACACAAGCATTTAGTTAGATATTACTGCACTGTTGGAGCTAGAAACACAAGCATTTAGTTAGATACTACTGCACTGTTGGAGCTAGGAACACAAGCATTTAGTTAGATACTACTGCACTGTTGGAGCTAGAAACACAAGCATTTAGTTAGATATTACTGCACTGTTGGAGCTAGGAACACAAGCATTTAGTTAGATACTACTGCACTGTTGGAGCTATGAACACAAGCATTTAGTTAGATATTACTGCACTGTTGGAGCTAGAATCACAAGCATTTAGTTAGATTTTACTGCACTGTTGGAGCTAGACACACAAGCATTTAGTTAGATACTACTGCACTGTTGGAGCTAGAAACACAAGCATTTAGTTAGATACTACTGCACTGTTGGAGCTAGAAACACAAGCATTTAGTTAGATACTACTGCACTGTTGGAGCTAGAAACACAAGCATTTAGTTAGATACTACTGCACTGTTGGAGCTAGAAACACAAGCATTTAGTTAGATATTACTGCACTGTTGGAGCTAGGAACACAAGCATTTAGTTAGATACTACTGCACTGTTGGAGCTAGAAACACAAGCATTTAGTTAGATATTACTGCACTGTTGGAGCTAGGAACACAAGCATTTAGTTAGATATTACTGCACTGTTGGAGCTAGAAACACAAGCATTTAGTTAGATTTTACTGCACTGTTGGAGCTAGAAACAGAAGCATTTAGTTAGATACTACTGCACTGTTGGAGCTAGAAACACACGCATTTAGTTAGATACTACTGCACTGTTGGAGCTAGGAACAGAAGCATTTAGTTAGATACTACTGCACTGTTGGAGCTGGGAATACAAGCACTTCATTTAGTTAGATACTACTGCACTGTTGGAGCTGGGAATACAAGCACTTCATTTAGTTAGATACTACTGCACTGTTGGAGCTAGGAACACAAGCACTTCATTTAGTTAGACACTACTGCACTGTTGGAGCTAGGAACACAAGCATTTAGTTAGGTATTACTGCACTGTTGGAGCTAGAAACACAAACATTTAGTTAGATACTACTGCACTGTTGGAGCTAGGAACACAAGCATTTAGTTAGATATTACTGCACTGTTGGAGCTAGAAACACAAGCATTTAGTTAGATATTACTGCACTGTTGGAGCTAGGAACACAAGCATTTAGTTAGATATTACTGCACTGTTGGAGCTAGAAACACAAGCATTTAGTTAGATTTTACTGCACTGTTGGAGCTAGAAACAGAAGCATTTAGTTAGATACTACTGCACTGTTGGAGCTAGAAACACACGCATTTAGTTAGATATTACTGCACTGTTGGAGCTAGAAACACAAGCATTTAGTTAGATACTACTGCACTGTTGGAGCTAGGAACACAAGCATTTAGTTAGATATTACTGCACTGTTGGAGCTAGAAACACAAGCATTTAGTTAGATACTAGTGCACTGTTGGAGCTAGGATTAGAAGCATTTAGTTAGATATTACTGCACTGTTGGAGCTAGAAACACAAGCATTTAGTTAGATTTTACTGCACTGTTGGAACTAGAAACACAAGCATTTAGTTAGATACTACTGCACTGTTGGAGCTAGAAACACAAGCATTTAGTTAGATATTACTGTTGGAGCTATAAACACAAGCATTTAGTTAGATACTACTGCACTGTTGAAGCTATAAACACAAGCATTTAGTTAGATACTACTGCACTGTTGGAGCTAGGAACACAAGCATTTAGTTAGATATTAATGGACTGTTGGAGCTAGAAACACAAGCATTTAGTTAGATACTACTGCACTGTTGGAGCTAGGAACACAAGCATTTAGTTAGATACTACTGCACTGTTGGAGCTAGAAACACAAGCATTTAGTTAGATATTACTGCACTGTTGGAGCTAGGAACACAAGCATTTAGTTAGATACTACTGCACTGTTGGAGCTAGGAACACAAGCATTTAGTTAGATACTACTGCACTGTTGGAGCTAGAAACACAAGCATTTAGTTAGATATTACTGCACTGTTGGAGCTAGGAACACAAGCATTTAGTTAGATACTACTGCACTGTTGGAGCTATGAACACAAGCATTTAGTTAGATATTACTGCACTGTTGGTGCTAGAAACACAAGCATTTAGTTAGATACTACTGCACTGTTGGAGCTAGGAACACAAGCATTTAGTTAGATACTACTGCACTGTTGGAGCTAGAAACACGAGCATTTAGTTAGATATTACTGCACTGTTGGAGCTAGGAACACAAGCATTTAGTTAGATACTACTGCACTGTTGGAGCTATGAACACAAGCATTTAGTTAGATATTACTGCACTGTTGGAGCTAGGAACACAAGCATTTAGTTAGATATTACTGCACTGTTGGAGCTAGAAACACAAGCATTTAGTTAGATACTACTGCACTGTTGGAGCTAGGAACACAAGCATTTAGTTAGATATTACTGCACTGTTGGAGCTAGAAACACAAGCATTTAGTTAGATACTAGTGCACTGTTGGAGCTAGGATTAGAAGCATTTAGTTAGATATTACTGCACTGTTGGAGCTAGAAACACAAGCATTTAGTTAGATTTTACTGCACTTTTGGAGCTAGAAACACAAGCATTTAGTTAGATACTACTGCACTGTTGGAGCTAGAAACACAAGCATTTAGTTAGATACTACTGCACTGTTGGAGCTAGAAACACAAGCATTTAGTTAGATATTACTGTTGGAGCTATAAACACAAGCATTTAGTTAGATACTACTGCACTGTTGAAGCTATAAACACAAGCATTTAGTTAGATACTACTGCACTGTTGGAGCTAGGAACACAAGCATTTAGTTAGATATTAATGCACTGTTGGAGCTAGAAACACAAGCATTTAGTTAGATACTACTGCACTGTTGGAGCTAGAAACACAAGCATTTAGTTAGATTTTACTGCACTGTTGGAGCTAGAAACACAAGCATTTAGTTAGATACTACTGCACTGTTGGAGCTAGGAACACAAGCATTTAGTTAGATATTACTGCACTGTTGGAGCTAGAAACACAAGCATTTAGTTAGGTATTACTGCACTGTTGGAGCTAGAAACACAAACATTTAGTTAGATACTACTGCACTGTTGGAGCTAGGAACACAAGCATTTAGTTAGATATTACTGCACTGTTGGAGCTAGAAACACAAGCATTTAGTTAGATACTACTGCACTGTTGGAGCTAGGAACACAAGCATTTAGTTAGATATTACTGCACTGTTGGAGCTAGAAACACAAGCATTTAGTTAGATACTAGTGCACTGTTGGAGCTAGGATTAGAAGCATTTAGTTAGATATTACTGCACTTTTGGAGCTAGAAACACAAGCATTTAGTTAGATTTTACTTCATTTAGTTAGATACTACTGCACTGTTGGAGCTGGGAATACAAGCACTTCATTTAGTTAGATATTACTGCACTGTTGGAGCTAGGAACACAAGCATTTAGTTAGATACTACTGCACTGTTGGAGCTAGAAACACAAGCATTTAGTTAGATACTACTGCACTGTTGGAGCTAGGAACACAAGCATTTAGTTAGATATTACTGCACTGTTGGAGCTAGAAACACAAGCATTTAGTTAGATACTAGTGCACTGTTGGAGCTAGGATTAGAAGCATTTAGTTAGATATTACTGCACTGTTGGAGCTAGAAACACAAGCATTTAGTTAGATATTACTGCACTGTTGGAGCTAGAAACACAAGCATTTAGTTAGATACTACTGCACTGTTGGAGCTAGAAACACAAGCATTTAGTTAGATATTACTGCACTGTTGGAGCTAGAAACACAAGCATTTAGTTAGATACTACTGCACTGTTGGAGCTAGAAACACAAGCATTTAGTTAGATATTACTGAACTGTTGGAGCTAGGAACACAAGCATTTAGTTAGATACTACTGCACTGTTGGAGCTAGGAGCACAAGCATTTAGTTAGATACTACTGCACTGTTGGAGCTAGAAACACAAGCATTTAGTTAGATATTACTGCACTGTTGGAGCTAGGAACACAAGCATTTAGTTAGATACTACTGCACTGTTGAGCTATGAACACAAGCATTTAGTTAGATATTACTGCACTGTTGGAGCTAGAATCACAAGCATTTAGTTAGATTTTACTGCACTGTTGGAGCTAGAAACACAAGCATTTAGTTAGATACTACTGCACTGTTGGAGCTAGAAACACAAGCATTTAGTTAGATACTACTGCACTGTTGGAGCTAGGAACACAAGCATTTAGTTAGATATTACTGCACTGTTGGAGCTAGGAACACAAGCATTTAGTTAGATACTACTGCACTGTTGGAGCTATGAACACAAGCATTTAGTTAGATATTACTGCACTGTTGGAGCTAGAATCACAAGCATTTAGTTAGATTTTACTGCACTGTTGGAGCTAGAAACACAAGCATTTAGTTAGATACTACTGCACTGTTGGAGCTAGAAACACAAGCATTTAGTTAGATACTACTGCACTGTTGGAGCTAGAAACACAAGCATTTAGTTAGATACTACTGCACTGTTGGAGCTATGAACACAAACATTTAGTTAGA
>NW_027040336.1:219889-250000 GCF_034236695.1 Oncorhynchus nerka
ACCACAAGTCTCTGTGGCGCAATTGGTTAGCGTGACTGTTAATCTAAAGGTTGGTGGTTCGAGCCCACCCAGAGACGACAGTTCTCAGTTTGTTGTGCTCCATGATGTGAATGTGACATCCTGAACCTGTAATGAGATTCCTGACAACTCCATGTTCAGTTGGATGAGAGCACGAATGGCCAGCGATCAAGCGTCAGGGTCAATCACACCACAAGTCTCTGTGGCGCAATTGGTTAGCGCGTTAGACTGTTAATCTAAAGGTTGGTGGTTCGAGCCCACCCAGGGACGACAGTTCTCAGTTTGTTTTGCTCCATGATGTGGATATGACAAGTCTCTGTGATGGAATAGGTTGGCGCGTTAGACTGTTAATTTAAAAGTTGGTGATTTGAGCCCACCCAGGGATGCTGTCTTTCTGTTCCCAGTGATATGGAAGACATTCCTGGCCTTACAGTAAGCCTGCTTTTGACCTGCTGTGTTTCCTGTTGTCACATGTGATTGGTGTGTTGTTGAACCTGAAAGATAACAAGTTACTATACCTACTGGTAAAATGGCTGTCAATGGTCTCTGATCTTCTGTTACTCAATAGCTTGATCATTCTGTGTTCTCCAAGGAACATATAATTTATTCTTATTAATCTGGCTGGTATGACAATGGAAATGGCGTCAATCTGGCATGAAAACCTTAGCATTTATATTTATCTCGTGAGAAGGACAATGTTGGTCCAGTGTGTTTGTGTGTATATGTACGCCTATACGCCATGAAAGTGACTAGCCACTTCATCATTCTTCCGGAGTCAGTCCCTAATTATTTTGAATGGGCTTGGCGATTATATATTACGTTTGTGAAAATGCAGTTGTTTAAAATATATATTTATCAGAATATATTTGTGATTGCGGCTGAATTTACTCCTGACAGATGCCTTTTAATATAATGTTGCGCTGACGAACATTGCAGTACATTTTTGCCCTTTTAAGGCCATTCAAAAAGCTAACAAACATTAGAAAACTACAGGTCTACTTCCTTGAAAATGTTGCTGCACTTTTGATGCACGTTAACACAACCATTGGAACAAAGTGTTGTTGTTTCGTAAACTCCATGTTCAGTTGGATGAGAGCACGAATGGCCAGTGATCAAGCGTCAGGGTCAATTACACCACAAGTCTCTGTGGCGCAATTGGTTAGCGCGTTAGACTGTTAATCTAAAGGTTGGTGGTTCGAGCCCACCCAGAGACGACAGTTCTCAGTTATTTGGGCTCCATGATGTGGATGTGACATCCTGAACCTGTAATGAGATTCCTGTTATTTTACCCTGCTGATGGTCAAACCATTGGAACAAAGTGTTGTTGTTTCGACAACTCCATGTTCAGTTGGATGAGAGCACGAATGGCCAGCGATCAAGCGTCAGGGTCAATCACACCACAAGTCTCTGTGGCGCAATTGGTTAGCGAGTTAGACTGTTAATCTAAAGGTTGGTGGTTCGAGCCCACCCAGAGACGACAGTTCTCAGTTTGTTGTGCTCCATGATGTGGATGTGACATCCTGAACCTGTAATGAGATTCCTGTTATTTTACCCTGCTGATGGTCAAACCATTGGAACAAAGTGTTGTTGTTTCGACAACTCCATGTTCAGTTGGATGAGAGCACGAATGGCCAGCGATCAAGCGTCAGGGTCAATCACACCACAAGTCTCTGTGGCGCAATTGGTTAGCGCGTTAGACTGTTAATCTAAAGGTTGGTGGTTCGAGCCCACCCAGGGATGAAAGTTCTCAGTTTGTTTTGCTCCATGATGTGGATATGACAAGTCTCTGTGGTGGAATAGGTTGGCGCGTTAGACTGTTAATTTAAAAGTTGGTGATTTGAGCCCACCCAGGGATGCTGTCTTTCTGTTCCCAGTGATATGGAAGACATTCCTGGCCTTACAGTAAGCCTGCTTTTGACCTGCTGTGTTTCCTGTTGTCACATGTGATTGGTGTGTTGTTGAACCTGAAAGATAACAAGTTACTATACCTACTGGTAAAATGGCTGTCAATGGTCTCTGATCTTCTGTTACTCAATAGCTTGATCATTCTGTGTTCTCCAAGGAACATATAATTTATTCTTATTAATCTGGCTGGTATGACAATGGAAATGGCGTCAATCTGGCATGAAAAACCTTAGCATTTATATTTATCTCGTGAGAAGGACAATGTTGGTCCAGTGTGTTTGTGTGTATATGTACGCCTATACGCCATGAAAGTGACTAGCCACTTCATCATTCTTCCGGAGTCAGTCCCCTAATTATTTTGAATGGGCTTGGCGATTATATATTACGTTTGTGAAAATGCAGTTGTTTAAAATATATATTTATCAGAATATATTTGTGATTGCGGCTGAATTTACTCCTGACAGATGCCTTTTAATATAATGTTGCGCTGACGAACATTGCACTACATTTTTGCCCTTTTAAGGCCATTCAAAAAGCTAACAAACATTAGAAAACTACAGGTCTACTTCCTTGAAAATGTTGCTGCACTTTTGATGCACGTTAACACAACCATTGGAACAAAGTGTTGTTGTTTCGTAAACTCCATGTTCAGTTGGATGAGAGCACGAATGGCCAGTGATCAAGCGTCAGGGTCAATTACACCACAAGTCTCTGTGGCGCAATTGGTTAGCGCGTTAGACTGTTAATCTAAAGGTTGGTGGTTCGAGCCCACCCAGAGACGACAGTTCTCAGTTTGTTGTGCTCCATGATGTGGATGTGACATCCTGAACCTGTAATGAGATTCCTGTTATTTTACCCTGCTGATGGTCAAACCATTGGAACAAAGTGTTGTTGTTTCGACAACTCCATGTTCAGTTGGATGAGAGCACGAATGGCCAGCGATCAAGCGTCAGGGTCAATCACACCACAAGTCTCTGTGGCGCAATTGGTTAGCGCGTTAGACTGTTAATCTAAAGGTTGGTGGTTCGAGCCCACCCAGGGACGACAGTTCTCAGTTTGTTTTGCTCCATGATGTGGATATGACAAGTCTCTGTGATGGAATAGGTTGGCGCGTTAGACTGTTAATTTAAAAGTTGGTGATTTGAGCCCACCCAGGGATGCTGTCTTTCTGTTCCCAGTGATATGGAAGACATTCCTGGCCTTACAGTAAGCCTGCTTTTGACCTGCTGTGTTTCCTGTTGTCACATGTGATTGGTGTGTTGTTGAACCTGAAAGATGACAAGTTACTATACCTACTGGTAAAATGGCTGTCAATGGTCTCTGATCTTCTGTTACTCAATAGCTTGATCATTCTGTGTTCTCCAAGGAACATATAATTTATTCTTATTAATCTGGCTGGTATGACAATGTAAATGATGTCAATCTGGCATGAAAACCTTAGCATTTATATTTATCTCTGAGAAGGACAATGTTGGTCCAGTGTGTTTGTGTGTATATGTACGCCTATACGCCATGAAAGTGACTAGCCACTTCATCATTCTTCCGGAGTCAGTCCCCTAATTATTTTGAATGGGCTTGGCGATTATATATTACGTTTGTGAAAATGCAGTTGTTTAAAATATATATTTATCAGAATATATTTGTGATTGCGGCTGAATTTACTCCTGACAGATGCCTTTTAATATAATGTTGCGCTGAAACATTGCACTACATTTTTGCCCTTTTAAGGCCATTCAAAAAGCTAACAAACATTAGAAAACTACAGGTCTACTTCCTTGAAAATGTTGCTGCACTTTTGATGCACGTTAACACAACCATTGGAACAAAGTGTTGTTGTTTCGTAAACTCCATGTTCAGTTGGATGAGAGCACGAATGGCCAGTGATCAAGCGTCAGGGTCAATTACACCACAAGTCTCTGTGGCGCAATTGGTTAGCGCGTTAGACTGTTAATCTAAAGGTTGGTGGTTCGAGCCCACCCAGAGACGACAGTTCTCAGTTTGTTTGCTCCATGATGTGGATATGACATCCTGAACTGTGGTGGAATGGTTGGCGCGTTCCTGTTAATTTAAAAGTTGGTGATTTGAGCCCTGTCTTTCTGTTCCCAGTGATATGGAAGACATTCCTGGCCTTACAGTAAGCCACACCTGCTGTGTTTCCTGTTGTCACATGTGATTGGTGTGTTGTTGAACCTGAAAGATGACAAGTTACTATACCTACTGGTAAAATGGCTGTCAATGGTCTCTGATCTTCTGTTACTCAATAGCTTGATCATTCTGTGTTCTCCAAGGAACATATAATTTATTCTTATTAATCTGGCTGGTATGACAACGGGTCAATCTGGCATGAAAAACCTTAGCATTTATATTTATCTGTGAGAAGGACAATGTTGGTCCAGTGTGTTTGTGTTAATGTAAACGCCATGAAAGTGACTAGCCACTTCATCATTCTTCCGGAGTCAGTCCCAATTATTTTGAATGGGCTTGCGATTATATATTACGTTTGTGAAAATGCAGTTGTTTAAAATATATATTTATCAGAATATATTTGTGATTGCGGCTGAATTTACTCCTGACAGATGCCTTTTAATATAATGTTGCGCTGACGTTGCACTACATTTTTCCCTTTTAAGGCCATTCAAAAAGCTAACAAACATTAGAAAACTACAGGTCTACTTCCTTGAAAATGTTGCTGACTTTTGATGTCAAACCATTGGAACAAAGTGTTGTTGTTTCGTAAACTCCATGTTCAGTTGGATGAGAGCACGAATGGCCAGCGATCAGCGTCAGGGTCAATTACACCACAAGTCTCTGTGGCGCAATTGGTTAGCGCGTTAGACTGTTAATCTAAAGGTTGGTGGTTCTCCAGCCCACCCAGGGACGAAGTTCTCAGTTTGTTTTGCTCCATGATGTGGATATGACAAGTCTCTGTGATGGAATAGGTTGGCGCGTTAGACTGTTAATTTAAAAGTTGGTGATTTGAGCCCACCCAGGGATGCTGTCTTTCTGTTCCCAGTGATATGGAAGACATTCCTGGCCTTACAGTAAGCCTGCTTTTGACCTGCTGTGTTTCCTGTTGTCACATGTGATTGGTGTGTTGTTGAACCTGAAAGATAACAAGTTACTATACCTACTGGTAAAATGGCTGTCAATGGTCTCTGATCTTCTGTTACTCAATAGCTTGATCATTCTGTGTTCTCCAAGGAACATATAATTTATTCTTATTAATCTGGCTGGTATGACAACGTAAATGATGTCAATCTGGCATGAAAAACCTTAGCTTTTATATTTATCTCGTGAGAAGGACAATGTTGGTCCAGTGTGTTTGTGTGTATATGTACGCCTATACGCCATGAAAGTGACTAGCCACTTCATCATTCTTCCGGAGTCAGTCCCCTAATTATTTTGAATGGGCTTGGCGATTATATATTACGTTTGTGAAAATGCAGTTGTTTAAAATATATATTTATCAGAATATATTTGTGATTGCGGCTGAATTTACTCCTGACAGATGCCTTTTAATATAATGTTGCGCTGACGAACATTGCACTACATTTTTGCCCTTTTAAGGCCATTCAAAATTTAACAAACATTAGAAAACTACAGGTCTACTTCCTTGAAAATGTTGCTGCACTTTTGATGCACGTTAACACAACCATTGGAACAAAGTGTTGTTGTTTCGTAAACTCCATGTTCAGTTGGATGAGAGCACGAATGGCCAGTGATCAAACCTGCGTTATTTTACCCTGCTGAGGTCAAACCATCAATTACACCACAAGTCTCTGTGGCGCAATTGGTTAGCGCGTTAGATTGTTAATCTAAAGGTTGGTGGTTCGAGCCCACCCAGAGACGACAGTTCTCAGTTTGTTGTGCTCCATGATGTGGATGTGACATCCTGAACCTGTAATGAGATTCCTGTTATTTTACCCTGCTGATGGTCAAACCATTGGAACAAAGTGTTGTTGTTTCGACAACTCCATGTTCAGTTGGATGAGAGCACGAATGGCCAGCGATCAAGCGTCAGGGTCAATCACACCACAAGTCTCTGTGGCGCAATTGGTTAGCGCGTTAGACTGTTAATCTAAAGGTTGGTGGTTCGAGCCCACCCAGGGACGACAGTTCTCAGTTTGTTTTGCTCCATGATGTGGATATGACAAGTCTCTGTGATGGAATAGGTTGGCGCGTTAGACTGTTAATTTAAAAGTTGGTGATTTGAGCCCACCCAGGGATGCTGTCTTTCTGTTCCCAGTGATATGGAAGACATTCCTGGCCTTACAGTAAGCCTGCTTTTGACCTGCTGTGTTTCCTGTTGTCACATGTGATTGGTGTGTTGTTGAACCTGAAAGATAACAAGTTACTATACCTACTGGTAAAATGGCTGTCAATGGTCTCTGATCTTCTGTTACTCAATAGCTTGATCATTCTGTGTTCTCCAAGGAACATATAATTTATTCTTATTAATCTGGCTGGTATGACAACGTAAATGATGTCAATCTGGCATGAAAAACCTTAGCATTTATATTTATCTCGTGAGAAGGACAATGTTGGTCCAGTGTGTTTGTGTGTATATGTACGCCTATACGCCATGAAAGTGACTAGCCACTTCATCATTCTTCCGGAGTCAGTCCCCTAATTATTTTTGAATGGGCTTGGCGATTATATATTACGTTTGTGAAAATGCAGTTGTTTAAAATATATATTTATCAGAATATATTTGTGATTGCGGCTGAATTTACTCCTGACAGATGCCTTTTAATATAATGTTGCGCTGACGAACATTGCACTACATTTTTGCCCTTTTAAGGCCATTCAAAAAGCTAACAAACATTAGAAAACTACAGGTCTACTTCCTTGAAAATGTTGCTGCACTTTTGATGCACGTTAACACAACCATTGGAACAAAGTGTTGTTGTTTCGTAAACTCCATGTTCAGTTGGATGAGAGCACGAATGGCCAGTGATCAAGCGTCAGGGTCAATTACACCACAAGTCTCTGTGGCGCAATTGGTTAGCGCGTTAGACTGTTAATCTAAAGGTTGGTGGTTCGAGCCCACCCAGAGACGACAGTTCTCAGTTTGTTGTGCTCCATGATGTGGATGTGACATCCTGAACCTGTAATGAGATTCCTGTTATTTTACCCTGCTGATGGTCAAACCATTGGAACAAAGTGTTGTTGTTTTCGACAACTCCATGTTCAGTTGGATGAGAGCACGAATGGCCAGCGATCAAGCGTCAGGGTCAATCACACCACAAGTCTCTGTGGCGCAATTGGTTAGCGCGTTAGACTGTTAATCTAAAGGTTGGTGGTTCGAGCCCACCCAGGGACGAAAGTTCTCAGTTTGTTTTGCTCCATGATGTGGATATGACAAGTCTCTGTGGTGGAATAGGTTGGCGCGTTAGACTGTTAATTTAAAAGTTGGTGATTTGAGCCCACCCAGGGATGCTGTCTTTCTGTTCCCAGTGATATGGAAGACATTCCTGGCCTTACAGTAAGCCTGCTTTTGACCTGCTGTGTTTCCTGTTGTCACATGTGATTGGTGTGTTGTTGAACCTGAAAGATAACAAGTTACTATACCTACTGGTAAAATGGCTGTCAATGGTCTCTGATCTTCTGTTACTCAATAGCTTGATCATTCTGTGTTCTCCAAGGAACATATAATTTATTCTTATTAATCTGGCTGGTATGACAACGTAAATGATGTCAATCTGGCATGAAAAACCTTAGCATTTATATTTATCTCGCGAGAAGGACAATGTTGGTCCAGTGTGTTTGTGTGTATATGTACGCCTATACGCCATGAAAGTGACTAGCCACTTCATCATTCTTCCGGAGTCAGTCCCCTAATTATTTTGAATGGGCTTGGCGATTATATATTACGTTTGTGAAAATGCAGTTGTTTAAAATATATATTTATCAGAATATATTTGTGATTGCGGCTGAATTTACTCCTGACAGATGCCTTTTAATATAATGTTGCGCTGACGAACATTGCACTACATTTTTGCCCTTTTAAGGCCATTCAAAAAGCTAACAAACATTAGAAAACTACAGGTCTACTTCCTTGAAAATGTTGCTGCACTTTTGATGCACGTTAACACAACCATTGGAACAAAGTGTTGTTGTTTCGTAAACTCCATGTTCAGTTGGATGAGAGCACGAATGGCCAGTGATCAAGCGTCAGGGTCAATTACACCACAAGTCTCTGTGGCGCAATTGGTTAGCGCGTTAGACTGTTAATCTAAAGGTTGGTGGTTCGAGCCCACCCAGAGACGACAGTTCTCAGTTTGTTGTGCTCCATGATGTGGATGTGACATCCTGAACCTGTAATGAGATTCCTGTTATTTTACCCTGCTGATGGTCAAACCATTGGAACAAAGTGTTGTTGTTTCGAAACTCCATGTTCAGTTGGATGAGAGCACGAATGGCCAGCGATCAAGCGTCAGGGTCAATCACACCACAAGTCTCTGTGGCGCAATTGGTTAGCGCGTTAGACTGTTAATCTAAAGGTTGGTGGTTCGAGCCCACCCAGGGACGACAGTTCTCAGTTTGTTTTGCTCCATGATGTGGATATGACAAGTCTCTGTGATGGAATAGGTTGGCGCGTTAGACTGTTAATTTAAAAGTTGGTGATTTGAGCCCACCCAGGGATGCTGTCTTTCTGTTCCCAGTGATATGGAAGACATTCCTGGCCTTACAGTAAGCCTGCTTTTGACCTGCTGTGTTTCCTGTTGTCACATGTGATTGGTGTGTTGTTGAACCTGAAAGATAACAAGTTACTATACCTACTGGTAAAATGGCTGTCAATGGTCTCTGATCTTCTGTTACTCAATAGCTTGATCATTCTGTGTTCTCCAAGGAACATATAATTTATTCTTATTAATCTGGCTGGTATGACAACGGAAATGATGTCAATCTGGCATGAAAAACCTTAGCATTTATATTTATCTCGTGAGAAGGACAATGTTGGTCCAGTGTGTTTGTGTGTATATGTACGCCTATACGCCATGAAAGTGACTAGCCACTTCATCATTCTTCCGGAGTCAGTCCCCTAATTATTTTGAATGGGCTTGGCGATTATATATTACGTTTGTGAAAATGCAGTTGTTTAAAATATATATTTATCAGAATATATTTGTGATTGCGGCTGAATTTACTCCTGACAGATGCCTTTTAATATAATGTTGCGCTGACGAACATTGCACTACATTTTTGCCCTTTTAAGGCCATTCAAAAAGCTAACAAACATTAGAAAACTACAGGTCTACTTCCTTGAAAATGTTGCTGCACAAAGTTTTTGATGCACAGTTGGAACACAACCATTGGAACAAAGTGTTGTTGTTTTAATCTAAAGTAAACTCCATGTTCAGTTGGATGAGAGCACGAATGGCCAGAGATCACCCTGCGTCAGGGTCAATTACACCATGAAGTCTCTGTGGCGCAATTGGTTAGTTAGCGTTAGACTGTTAATCTAAAGGTTGGTGGTTCGAGCCCACCCAGGGACGACAGTTCTCAGTTTGTTTTGCTCCATGATGTGGATATGACAAGTCTCTGTGTGGAATAGGTTGGCGCGTTAGACTGTTAATTTAAAAGTTGGTGATTTGAGCCCACCCAGGGATGCTGTCTTTCTGTTCCCAGTGATATGGAAGACATTCCTGGCCTTACAGTAAGCCTGCTTTTGACCTGCTGTGTTTCCTGTTGTCACATGTGATTGGTGTGTTGTTGAACCTGAAAGATAACAAGTTACTATACCTACTGGTAAAATGGCTGTCAATGGTCTCTGATCTTCTGTTACTCAATAGCTTGATCATTCTGTGTTCTCCAAGGAACATATAATTTATTCTTATTAATCTGGCTGGTATGACAACGTAAATGATGTCAATCTGGCATGAAAAACCTTAGCATTTATATTTATCTCGTGAGAAGGACAATGTTGGTCCAGTGTGTTTGTGTGTATATGTACGCCTATACGCCATGAAAGTGACTAGCCACTTCATCATTCTTCCGGAGTCAGTCCCCTAATTATTTTGAATGGGCTTGGCGATTATATATTACGTTTGTGAAAATGCAGTTGTTTAAAATATATATTTATCAGAATATATTTGTGATTGCGGCTGAATTTACTCCTGACAGATGCCTTTTAATATAATGTTGCGCTGACGAACATTGCACTACATTTTTGCCCTTTTAAGGCCATTCAAAAAGCTAACAAACATTAGAAAACTACAGGTCTACTTCCTTGAAAATGTTGCTGCACTTTTGATGCACGTTAACACAACCATTGGAACAAAGTGTTGTTGTTTCGTAAACTCCATGTTCAGTTGGATGAGAGCACGAATGGCCAGCGATCAAGCGTCAGGGTCAATTACACCACAAGTCTCTGTGGCGCAATTGGTTAGCGCGTTAGACTGTTAATCTCAAGGTTGGTGGTTTAGCCCACCCAGAGACGACAGTTCTCAGTTTCTTGTGCTCCATGATATGGATGTGACATCCTGAACCTGTAATGAGATTCCTGTTATTTTACCCTGCTGATGGTCAAACCATTGGAACAAAGTGTTGTTGTTTCGACAACTCCATGTTCAGTTGGATGAGAGCACGAATGGCCAGCGATCAAGCGTCAGGGTCAATCACACCACAAGTCTCTGTGGCGCAATTGGTTAGCGCGTTAGACTGTTAATCTAAAGGTTGGTGGTTCGAGCCCACCCAGGGACGAAAGTTCTCAGTTTGTTTTGCTCCATGATGTGGATATGACAAGTCTCTGTGGTGGAATAGGTTGGCGCGTTAGACTGTTAATTTAAAAGTTGGTGATTTGAGCCCACCCAGGGATGCTGTCTTTCTGTTCCCAGTGATATGGAAGACATTCCTGGCCTTACAGTAAGCCTGCTTTTGACCTGCTGTGTTTCCTGTTGTCACATGTGATTGGTGTGTTGTTGAACCTGAAAGATAACAAGTTACTATACCTACTGGTAAAATGGCTGTCAATGGTCTCTGATCTTCTGTTACTCAATAGCTTGATCATTCTGTGTTCTCCAAGGAACATATAATTTATTCTTATTAATCTGGCTGGTATGACAACGTAAATGATGTCAATCTGGCATGAAAAACCTTAGCATTTATATTTATCTCGTGAGAAGGACAATGTTGGTCCAGTGTGTTTGTGTGTATATGTACGCCTATACGCCATGAAAGTGACTAGCCACTTCATCATTCTTCCGGAGTCAGTCCCCTAATTATTTTGAATGGGCTTGGCGATTATATATTACGTTTGTGAAAATGCAGTTGTTTAAAATATATATTTATCAGAATATATTTGTGATTGCGGCTGAATTTACTCCTGACAGATGCCTTTTAATATAATGTTGCGCTGACGAACATTGCACTACATTTTTGCCCTTTTAAGGCCATTCAAAAAGCTAACAAACATTAGAAAACTACAGGTCTACTTCCTTGAAAATGTTGCTGCACTTTTGATGCACGTTAACACAACCATTGGAACAAAGTGTTGTTGTTTCGTAAACTCCATGTTCAGTTGGATGAGAGCACGAATGGCCAGTGATCAAGCGTCAGGGTCAATTACACCACAAGTCTCTGTGGCGCAATTGGTTAGCGCGTTAGACTGTTAATCTAAAGGTTGGTGGTTCGAGCCCACCCAGAGACGACAGTTCTCAGTTTGTTGTGCTCCATGATGTGGATGTGACATCCTGAACCTGTAATGAGATTCCTGTTATTTTACCCTGCTGATGGTCAAACCATTGGAACAAAGTGTTGTTGTTTCGACAACTCCATGTTCAGTTGGATGAGAGCACGAATGGCCAGCGATCAAGCGTCAGGGTCAATCACACCACAAGTCTCTGTGGCGCAATTGGTTAGCGCGTTAGACTGTTAATCTAAAGGTTGGTGGTTCGAGCCCACCCAGGGACGACAGTTCTCAGTTTGTTTTGCTCCATGATGTGGATATGACAAGTCTCTGTGATGGAATAGGTTGGCGCGTTAGACTGTTAATTTAAAAGTTGGTGATTTGAGCCCACCCAGGGATGCTGTCTTTCTGTTCCCAGTGATATGGAAGACATTCCTGGCCTTACAGTAAGCCTGCTTTTGACCTGCTGTGTTTCCTGTTGTCACATGTGATTGGTGTGTTGTTGAACCTGAAAGATAACAAGTTACTATACCTACTGGTAAAATGGCTGTCAATGGTCTCTGATCTTCTGTTACTCAATAGCTTGATCATTCTGTGTTCTCCAAGGAACATATAATTTATTCTTATTAATCTGGCTGGTATGACAACGTAAATGATGTCAATCTGGCATGAAAAACCTTAGCATTTATATTTATCTCGTGAGAAGGACAATGTTGGTCCAGTGTGTTTGTGTGTATATGTACGCCTATACGCCATGAAAGTGACTAGCCACTTCATCATTCTTCCGGAGTCAGTCCCCTAATTATTTTGAATGGGCTTGGCGATTATATATTACGTTTGTGAAAATGCAGTTGTTTAAAATATATATTTATCAGAATATATTTGTGATTGCGGCTGAATTTACTCCTGACAGATGCCTTTTAATATAATGTTGCGCTGACGAACATTGCACTACATTTTTGCCCTTTTAAGGCCATTCAAAAAGCTAACAAACATTAGAAAACTACAGGTCTACTTCCTTGAAAATGTTGCTGCACTTTTGATGCACGTTAACACAACCATTGGAACAAAGTGTTGTTGTTTCGTAAACTCCATGTTCAGTTGGATGAGAGCACGAATGGCCAGTGATCAAGCGTCAGGGTCAATTACACCACAAGTCTCTGTGGCGCAATTGGTTAGCGCGTTAGACTGTTAATCTAAAGGTTGGTGGTTCGAGCCCACCCAGAGACGACAGTTCTCAGTTTGTTGTGCTCCATGATGTGGATGTGACATCCTGAACCTGTAATGAGATTCCTGTTATTTTACCCTGCTGATGGTCAAACCATTGGAACAAAGTGTTGTTGTTTCGACAACTCCATGTTCAGTTGGATGAGAGCACGAATGGCCAGCGATCAAGCGTCAGGGTCAATCACACCACAAGTCTCTGTGGCGCAATTGGTTAGCGCGTTAGACTGTTAATCTAAAGGTTGGTGGTTTGAGCCCACCCAGAGACGACAGTTCTCAGTTTGTTGTGCTCCATGATGTGGATGTGACATCCTGAACCTGTAATGAGATTCCTGTTATTTTACCCTGCTGATGGTCAAACCATTGGAACAAAGTGTTGTTGTTTCGACAACTCCATGTTCAGTTGGATGAGAGCACGAATGGCCAGCGATCAAGCGTCAGGGTCAATCACACCACAAGTCTCTGTGGCGCAATTGGTTAGCGCGTTAGACTGTTAATCTAAAGGTTGGTGGTTCGAGCCCACCCAGGGACGACAGTTCTCAGTTTGTTTTGCTCCATGATGTGGATATGACAAGTCTCTGTGATGGAATAGGTTGGCGCGTTAGACTGTTAATTTAAAAGTTGGTGATTTGAGCCCACCCAGGGATGCTGTCTTTCTGTTCCCAGTGATATGGAAGACATTCCTGGCCTTACAGTAAGCCTGCTTTTGACCTGCTGTGTTTCCTGTTGTCACATGTGATTGGTGTGTTGTTGAACCTGAAAGATAACAAGTTACTATACCTACTGGTAAAATGGCTGTCAATGGTCTCTGATCTTCTGTTACTCAATAGCTTGATCATTCTGTGTTCTCCAAGGAACATATAATTTATTCTTATTAATCTGGCTGGTATGACAACGTAAATGATGTCAATCTGGCATGAAAAACCTTAGCATTTATATTTATCTCGTGAGAAGGACAATGTTGGTCCAGTGTGTTTGTGTGTATATGTACGCCTATACGCCATGAAAGTGACTAGCCACTTCATCATTCTTCCGGAGTCAGTCCCCTAATTATTTTGAATGGGCTTGGCGATTATATATTACGTTTGTGAAAATGCAGTTGTTTAAAATATATATTTATCAGAATATATTTGTGATTGCGGCTGAATTTACTCCTGACAGATGCCTTTTAATATAATGTTGCGCTGACGAACATTGCACTACATTTTTGCCCTTTTAAGGCCATTCAAAAAGCTAACAAACATTAGAAAACTACAGGTCTACTTCCTTGAAAATGTTGCTGCACTTTTGATGCACGTTAACACAACCATTGGAACAAAGTGTTGTTGTTTCGTAAACTCCATGTTCAGTTGGATGAGAGCACGAATGGCCAGTGATCAAGCGTCAGGGTCAATTACACCACAAGTCTCTGTGGCGCAATTGGTTAGCGCGTTAGACTGTTAATCTAAAGGTTGGTGGTTCGAGCCCACCCAGAGACGACAGTTCTCAGTTTGTTGTGCTCCATGATGTGGATGTGACATCCTGAACCTGTAATGAGATTCCTGTTATTTTACCCTGCTGATGGTCAAACCATTGGAACAAAGTGTTGTTGTTTCGAAACTCCATGTTCAGTTGGATGAGAGCACGAATGGCCAGCGATCAAGCGTCAGGGTCAATCACACCACAAGTCTCTGTGGCGCAATTGGTTAGCGCGTTAGACTGTTAATCTAAAGGTTGGTGGTTCGAGCCCACCCAGGGACGACAGTTCTCAGTTTGTTTTGCTCCATGATGTGGATATGACAAGTCTCTGTGATGGAATAGGTTGGCGCGTTAGACTGTTAATTTAAAAGTTGGTGATTTGAGCCCACCCAGGGATGCTGTCTTTCTGTTCCCAGTGATATGGAAGACATTCCTGGCCTTACAGTAAGCCTGCTTTTGACCTGCTGTGTTTCCTGTTGTCACATGTGATTGGTGTGTTGTTGAACCTGAAAGATAACAAGTTACTATACCTACTGGTAAAATGGCTGTCAATGGTCTCTGATCTTCTGTTACTCAATAGCTTGATCATTCTGTGTTCTCCAAGGAACATATAATTTATTCTTATTAATCTGGCTGGTATGACAACGTAAATGATGTCAATCTGGCATGAAAAACCTTAGCATTTATATTTATCTCGTGAGAAGGACAATGTTGGTCCAGTGTGTTTGTGTGTATATGTACGCCTATACGCCATGAAAGTGACTAGCCACTTCATCATTCTTCCGGAGTCAGTCCCCTAATTATTTTGAATGGGCTTGGCGATTATATATTACGTTTGTGAAAATGCAGTTGTTTAAAATATATATTTATCAGAATATATTTGTGATTGCGGCTGAATTTACTCCTGACAGATGCCTTTTAATATAATGTTGCGCTGAGAACATTGCACTACATTTTTGCCCTTTTAAGGCCATTCAAAAAGCTAACAAACATTAGAAAACTACAGGTCTACTTCCTTGAAAATGTTGCTGCACTTTTGATGCACGTTAACACAACCATTGGAACAAAGTGTTGTTGTTTCGTAAACTCCATGTTCAGTTGGATGAGAGCACGAATGGCCAGTGATCAAGCGTCAGGGTCAATTACACCACAAGTCTCTGTGGCGCAATTGGTTAGCGCGTTAGACTGTTAATCTAAAGGTTGGTGGTTCGAGCCCACCCAGAGACGACAGTTCTCAGTTTGTTGTGCTCCATGATGTGGATGTGACATCCTGAACCTGTAATGAGATTCCTGTTATTTTACCCTGCTGATGGTCAAACCATTGGAACAAAGTGTTGTTGTTGAAACTCCATGTTCAGTTGGATGAGAGCACGAATGGCCAGCGATCAAGCGTCAGGGTCAATCACACCACAAGTCTCTGTGGCGCAATTGGTTAGCGCGTTAGACTGTTAATCTAAAGGTTGGTGGTTCGAGCCCACCCAGAGACGACAGTTCTCAGTTTGTTGTGCTCCATGATGTGGATGTGACATCCTGAACCTGTAATGAGATTCCTGTTATTTTACCCTGCTGATGGTCAAACCATTGGAACAAAGTGTTGTTGTTTCGACAACTCCATGTTCAGTTGGATGAGAGCACGAATGGCCAGCGATCAAGCGTCAGGGTCAATCACACCACAAGTCTCTGTGGCGCAATTGGTTAGCGCGTTAGACTGTTAATCTAAAGGTTGGTGGTTCGAGCCCACCCAGGGACGACAGTTCTCAGTTTGTTTTGCTCCATGATGTGGATATGACAAGTCTCTGTGATGGAATAGGTTGGCGCGTTAGACTGTTAATTTAAAAGTGGTGATTTGAGCCCACCCAGGGATGCTGTCTTTCTGTTCCCAGTGATATGGAAGACATTCCTGGCCTTACAGTAAGCCTGCTTTTGACCTGCTGTGTTTCCTGTTGTCACATGTGATTGGTGTGTTGTTGAACCTGAAAGATAACAAGTTACTATACCTACTGGTAAAATGGCTGTCAATGGTCTCTGATCTTCTGTTACTCAATAGCTTGATCATTCTGTGTTCTCCAAGGAACATATAATTTATTCTTATTAATCTGGCTGGTATGACAACGTAAATGATGTCAATCTGGCATGAAAAACCTTAGCATTTATATTTATCTCGTGAGAAGGACAATGTTGGTCCAGTGTGTTTGTGTGTATATGTACGCCTATACGCCATGAAAGTGACTAGCCACTTCATCATTCTTCCGGAGTCAGTCCCCTAATTATTTTGAATGGGCTTGGCGATTATATATTACGTTTGTGAAAATGCAGTTGTTTAAAATATATATTTATCAGAATATATTTGTGATTGCGGCTGAATTTACTCCTGACAGATGCCTTTTAATATAATGTTGCGCTGACGAACATTGCACTACATTTTTGCCCTTTTAAGGCCATTCAAAAAGCTAACAAACATTAGAAAACTACAGGTCTACTTCCTTGAAAATGTTGCTGCACTTTTGATGCACGTTAACACAACCATTGGAACAAAGTGTTGTTGTTTCGTAAACTCCATGTTCAGTTGGATGAGAGCACGAATGGCCAGTGATCAAGCGTCAGGGTCAATTACACCACAAGTCTCTGTGGCGCAATTGGTTAGCGCGTTAGACTGTTAATCTAAAGGTTGGTGGTTCGAGCCCACCCAGAGACGACAGTTCTCAGTTTGTTGTGCTCCATGATGTGGATGTGACATCCTGAACCTGTAATGAGATTCCTGTTATTTTACCCTGCTGATGGTCAAACCATTGGAACAAAGTGTTGTTGTTTCGACAACTCCATGTTCAGTTGGATGAGAGACGAATGGCCAGCGATCAAGCGTCAGGGTCAATCACACCACAAGTCTCTGTGGCGCAATTGGTTAGCGCGTTAGACTGTTAATCTAAAGGTTGGTGGTTCGAGCCCACCCAGAGACGACAGTTCTCAGTTTGTTGTGCTCCATGATGTGGATGTGACATCCTGAACCTGTAATGAGATTCCTGTTATTTTACCCTGCTGATGGTCAAACCATTGGAACAAAGTGTTGTTGTTTCGACAACTCCATGTTCAGTTGGATGAGAGCACGAATGGCCAGCGATCAAGCGTCAGGGTCAATCACACCACAAGTCTCTGTGGCGCAATTGGTTAGCGCGTTAGACTGTTAATCTAAAGGTTGGTGGTTCGAGCCCACCCAGGGACGACAGTTCTCAGTTTGTTTTGCTCCATGATGTGGATATGACAAGTCTCTGTGATGGAATAGGTTGGCGCGTTAGACTGTTAATTTAAAAGTTGGTGATTTGAGCCCACCCAGGGATGCTGTCTTTCTGTTCCCAGTGATATGGAAGACATTCCTGGCCTTACAGTAAGCCTGCTTTTGACCTGCTGTGTTTCCTGTTGTCACATGTGATTGGTGTGTTGTTGAACCTGAAAGATAACAAGTTACTATACCTACTGGTAAAATGGCTGTCAATGGTCTCTGATCTTCTGTTACTCAATAGCTTGATCATTCTGTGTTCTCCAAGGAACATATAATTTATTCTTATTAATCTGGCTGGTATGACAACGTAAATGATGTCAATCTGGCATGAAAAACCTTAGCATTTATATTTATCTCGTGTTGGTCCAGTGTGTTTGTGTGTATATGTACGCCTATACGCCATGAAAGTGACTAGCCACTTCATCATTCTTCCGGAGTCAGTCCCCTAATTATTTTGTTGTTGAACCTGAAAGATGACAAGTTATATACCTACTGGTAAAATGGCTGTCAATGGTCTCTGATCTTCTGTTACTCAATAGCTTGATCATTCTGTGTTCTCCAAGGAACATATAATTTATTCTTATTAATCTGGCTGGTATGACAATGGAAATGGCGTCAATCTGGCATGAAAAACCTTAGCATTTATATTTATCTCGTGAGAAGGACAATGTTGGTCCAGTGTGTTTGTGTGTATATGTACGCCTATACGCCATGAAAGTGACTAGCCACTTCATCATTCTTCCGGAGTCAGTCCCCTAATTATTTTGAATGGGCTTGGCGATTATATATTACGTTTGTGAAAATGCAGTTGTTTAAAATATATATTTATCAGAATATATTTGTGATTGCGGCTGAATTTACTCCTGACAGATGCCTTTTAATATAATGTTGCGCTGACGAACATTGCACTACATTTTTGCCCTTTTAAGGCCATTCAAAAAGCTAACAAACATTAGAAAACTACAGGTCTACTTCCTTGAAAATGTTGCTGCACTTTTGATGCACGTTAACACAACCATTGGAACAAAGTGTTGTTGTTTCGTAAACTCCATGTTCAGTTGGATGAGAGCACGAATGGCCAGTGATCAAGCGTCAGGGTCAATTACACCACAAGTCTCTGTGGCGCAATTGGTTAGCGCGTTAGACTGTTAATCTAAAGGTTGGTGGTTCGAGCCCACCCAGAGACGACAGTTCTCAGTTTGTTGTGCTCCATGATGTGGATGTGACATCCTGAACCTGTAATGAGATTCCTGTTATTTTACCCTGCTGATGGTCAAACCATTGGAACAAAGTGTTGTTGTTTCGAAACTCCATGTTCAGTTGGATGAGAGCACGAATGGCCAGCGATCAAGCGTCAGGGTCAATCACACCACAAGTCTCTGTGGCGCAATTGGTTAGCGCAGACTGTTAATCTAAAGGTTGGTGGTTCAGCCCACCCAGAGACGACAGTTCTCAGTTTGTTGTGCTCCATGATGTGGATGTGACATCCTGAACCTGTAATGAGATTCCTGTTATTTTACCCTGCTGATGGTCAAACCATTGGAACAACAAGTGTTGTTGTTTCGACAACTCCATGTTCAGTTGGATGAGAGCACGAATGGCCAGCGATCAAGCGTCAGGGTCAATCACACCACAAGTCTCTGTGGCGCAATTGGTTAGCGTTAGACTGTTAATCTAAAGGTTGGTGGTTCGAGCCCACCCAGGGACGACAGTTCTCAGTTTGTTTTGCTCCATGATGTGGATATGACAAGTCTCTGTGATGGAATAGGTTGGCGCGTTAGACTGTTAATTTAAAAGTTGGTGATTTGAGCCCACCCAGGGATGCTGTCTTTCTGTTCCCAGTGATATGGAAGACATTCCTGGCCTTACAGTAAGCCTGCTTTTGACCTGCTGTGTTTCCTGTTGTCACATGTGATTGGTGTGTTGTTGAACCTGAAAGATAACAAGTTACTATACCTACTGGTAAAATGGCTGTCAATGGTCTCTGATCTTCTGTTACTCAATAGCTTGATCATTCTGTGTTCTCCAAGGAACATATAATTTATTCTATAATCTGGCTGGTATGACAACGTAAATGATGTCAATCTGGCATGAAAAACCTTAGCATTTATATTTATCTCGTGAGAAGGACAATGTTGGTCCAGTGTGTTTGTGTGTATATGTACGCCTATACGCCATGAAAGTGACTAGCCACTTCATCATTCTTCCGGAGTCAGTCCCCTAATTATTTTGAATGAAAGCTTACTATACCTACTGGCTGTCAATGGTCTTGATCTTCTGTTACTCAATAGCTTGATCATTCTGTGTTCTCCAAGGAACATATAATTTATTCTTATTAATCTGGCTGGTATGACAATGTGGCGTCAATCTGGCATGAAAAACCTTAGCATTTATATTTATCTCGTGAGAAGGACAATGTTGGTCCAGTGTGTTTGTGTGTATATGTACGCCTATACGCCATGAAAGTGACTAGCCACTTCATCATTCTTCCGGAGTCAGTCCCCTAATTATTTTGAATTGGGCTTGGCGATTATATATTACGTTTGTGAAAATGCAGTTGTTTAAAATATATATTTATCAGAATATATTTGTGATTGCGGCTGAATTTACTCCTGACAGATGCCTTTTAATATAATGTTGCGCTGACGAACATTGCACTACATTTTTGCCCTTTTAAGGCCATTCAAAAAGCTAACAAACATTAGAAAACTACAGGTCTACTTCCTTGAAAATGTTGCTGCACTTTTGATGCACGTTAACACAACCATTGGAACAAAGTGTTGTTGTTTCGTAAACTCCATGTTCAGTTGGATGAGAGCACGAATGGCCAGTGATCAAGCGTCAGGGTCAATTACACCACAAGTCTCTGTGGCGCAATTGGTTAGCGCGTTAGACTGTTAATCTAAAGGTTGGTGGTTCGAGCCCACCCAGAGACGACAGTTCTCAGTTTGTTGTGCTCCATGATGTGGATGTGACATCCTGAACCTGTAATGAGATTCCTGTTATTTTACCCTGCTGATGGTCAAACCATTGGAACAAAGTGTTGTTGTTTCGAAAACTCCATGTTCAGTTGGATGAGAGCACGAATGGCCAGCGATCAAGCGTCAGGGTCAATCACACCACAAGTCTCTGTGGCGCAATTGGTTAGCGCGTTAGACTGTTAATCTAAAGGTTGGTGGTTCGAGCCCACCCAGAGACGACAGTTCTCAGTTTGTTGTGCTCCATGATGTGGATGTGACATCCTGAACCTGTAATGAGATTCCTGTTATTTTACCCTGCTGATGGTCAAACCATTGGAACAAAGTGTTGTTGTTTCGACAACTCCATGTTCAGTTGGATGAGAGCACGAATGGCCAGCGATCAAGCGTCAGGGTCAATCACACCACAAGTCTCTGTGGCGCAATTGGTTAGCGCGTTAGACTGTTAATCTAAAGGTTGGTGGTTCGAGCCCACCCAGGGACGACAGTTCTCAGTTTGTTTTGCTCCATGATGTGGATATGACAAGTCTCTGTGATGGAATAGGTTGGCGCGTTAGACTGTTAATTTAAAAGTTGGTGATTTGAGCCCACCCAGGGATGCTGTCTTTCTGTTCCCAGTGATATGGAAGACATTCCTGGCCTTACAGTAAGCCTGCTTTTGACCTGCTGTGTTTCCTGTTGTCACATGTGATTGGTGTGTTGTTGAACCTGAAAGATAACAAGTTACTATACCTACTGGTAAAATGGCTGTCAATGGTCTCTGATCTTCTGTTACTCAATAGCTTGATCATTCTGTGTTCTCCAAGGAACATATAATTTATTCTTATTAATCTGGCTGGTATGACAACGTAAATGATGTCAATCTGGCATGAAAAACCTTAGCATTTATATTTATCTCGTGTTGGTCCAGTGTGTTTGTGTGTATATGTAACGCCATGAAAGTGACTAGCCACTTCATCATTCTTCCGTCAGTCCCCTACTTGATTACTATACTACTGGTAAAATGGCTGTCAATGGTCTCTGATCTTCTGTTACTCAATAGCTTGATCATTCTGTGTTCTCCAAGGAACATATAATTTATTCTTATTAATCTGGCTGGTATGACAATGGAAATGGCGTCAATCTGGCATGAAAAACCTTAGCATTTATATTTATCTCGTGAGAAGGACAATGTTGGTCCAGTGTGTTTGTGTGTATATGTACGCCTATACGCCATGAAAGTGACTAGCCACTTCATCATTCTTCCGGAGTCAGTCCCCTAATTATTTTGAATGGGCTTGGCGATTATATATTACGTTTGTGAAAATGCAGTTGTTTAAAATATATATTTATCAGAATATATTTGTGATTGCGGCTGAATTTACTCCTGACAGATGCCTTTTAATATAATGTTGCGCTGACGAACATTGCACTACATTTTTGCCCTTTTAAGGCCATTCAAAAAGCTAACAAACATTAGAAAACTACAGGTCTACTTCCTTGAAAATGTTGCTGCACTTTTGATGCACGTTAACACAACCATTGGAACAAAGTGTTGTTGTTTCGTAAACTCCATGTTCAGTTGGATGAGAGCACGAATGGCCAGTGATCAAGCGTCAGGGTCAATTACACCACAAGTCTCTGTGGCGCAATTGGTTAGAGACTGTTAATCTAAAGGTTGGTGGTTCGAGCCCACCCAGAGACGACAGTTCTCAGTTTGTTGTGCTCCATGATGTGGATGTGACATCCTGAACCTGTAATGAGATTCCTGTTATTTTACCCTGCTGATGGTCAAACCATTGGAACAAAGTGTTGTTGTTTCGAAACTCCATGTTCAGTTGGATGAGAGCACGAATGGCCAGCGATCAAGTTAATCACACCAAAGTCTCTGTGGCGCAATTGGTTAGGTTAGACTGTTAATCTAAAGGTTGGTGGTTCGAGCCCACCCAGAGACGACAGTTCTCAGTTTGTTGTGCTCCATGATGTGGATGTGACATCCCTGAACCTGTAATGAGATTCCTGTTATTTTACCCTGCTGATGGTCAAACCATTGGAACAAAGTGTTGTTGTTTCGACAACTCCATGTTCAGTTGGATGAGAGCACGAATGGCCAGCGATCAAGCGTCAGGGTCAATCACACCACAAGTCTCTGTGGCGCAATTGGTTAGCGCGTTAGACTGTTAATCTAAAGGTTGGTGGTTCGAGCCCACCCAGGGACGACAGTTCTCAGTTTGTTTTGCTCCATGATGTGGATATGACAAGTCTCTGTGATGGAATAGGTTGGCGCGTTAGACTGTTAATTTAAAAGTTGGTGATTTGAGCCCACCCAGGGATGCTGTCTTTCTGTTCCCAGTGATATGGAAGACATTCCTGGCCTTACAGTAAGCCTGCTTTTGACCTGCTGTGTTTCCTGTTGTCACATGTGATTGGTGTGTTGTTGAACCTGAAAGATAACAAGTTACTATACCTACTGGTAAAATGGCTGTCAATGGTCTCTGATCTTCTGTTACTCAATAGCTTGATCATTCTGTGTTCTCCAAGGAACATATAATTTATTCTTATTAATCTGGCTGGTATGACAATGGAAATGGCGTCAATCTGGCATGAAAAACCTTAGCATTTATATTTATCTCGTGAGAAGGACAATGTTGGTCCAGTGTGTTTGTGTGTATATGTACGCCTATACGCCATGAAAGTGACTAGCCACTTCATCATTCTTCCGGAGTCAGTCCCTAATTATTTTGAATGGGCTTGGCGATTATATATTACGTTTGTGAAAATGCAGTTGTTTAAAATATATATTTATCAGAATATATTTGTGATTGCGGCTGAATTTACTCCTGACAGATGCCTTTTAATATAATGTTGCGCTGACGAACATTGCACTACATTTTTGCCCTTTTAAGGCCATTCAAAAAGCTAACAAACATTAGAAAACTACAGGTCTACTTCCTTGAAAATGTTGCTGCACTTTTGATGCACGTTAACACAACCATTGGAACAAAGTGTTGTTGTTTCGTAAACTCCATGTTCAGTTGGATGAGAGCACGAATGGCCAGTGATCAAGCGTCAGGGTCAATTACACCACAAGTCTCTGTGGCGCAATTGGTTAGTGCGTTAGACTGTTAATCTAAAGGTTGGTGGTTCGAGCCCACCCAGAGACGACAGTTCTCAGTTTGTTGTGCTCATGATGTGGATGTGACATCCTGAACCTGTAATGAGATTCCTGTTATTTTACCCTGCTGATGGTCAAACCATTGGAACAAAGTGTTGTTGTTTCGACAACTCCATGTTCAGTTGGATGAGAGCACGAATGGCCAGCGATCAAGCGTCAGGGTCAATTACACCACAAGTCTCTGTGGCGCAATTGGTTAGCGCGTTAGACTGTTAATCTAAAGGTTGGTGGTTCGAGCCCACCCAGAGACGACAGTTCTCAGTTTGTTGTGCTCCATGATGTGGATGTGACATCCTGAACCTGTAATGAGATTCCTGTTATTTTACCCTGCTGATGGTCAAACCATTGGAACAAAGTGTTGTTGTTTCGAAACTCCATGTTCAGTTGGATGAGAGCACGAATGGCCAGCGATCAAGCGTCAGGGTCAATCACACCACAAGTCTCTGTGGCGCAATTGGTTAGCGCGTTAGACTGTTAATCTAAAGGTTGGTGGTTTGAGCCCACCCAGAGACGAGTTCTCAGTTTGTTGTGCTCCATGATGTGGATGTGACATCCTGAACCTGTAATGAGATTCCTGTTATTTTACCCTGCTGATGGTCAAACCATTGGAACAAAGTGTTGTTGTTTCGAAACTCCATGTTCAGTTGGATGAGAGCACGAATGGCCAGCGATCAAGCGTCAGGGTCAATCACACCACAAGTCTCTGTGGCGCAATTGGTTAGCGCGTTAGACTGTTAATCTAAAGGTTGGTGGTTCGAGCCCACCCAGGGACGACAGTTCTCAGTTTGTTTTGCTCCATGATGTGGATATGACAAGTCTCTGTGATGGAATAGGTTGGCGCGTTAGACTGTTAATTTAAAAGTTGGTGATTTGAGCCCACCCAGGGATGCTGTCTTTCTGTTCCCAGTGATATGGAAGACATTCCTGGCCTTACAGTAAGCCTGCTTTTGACCTGCTGTGTTTCCTGTTGTCACATGTGATTGGTGTGTTGTTGAACCTGAAAGATAACAAGTTACTATACCTACTGGTAAAATGGCTGTCAATGGTCTCTGATCTTCTGTTACTCAATAGCTTGATCATTCTGTGTTCTCCAAGGAACATATAATTTATTCTTATTAATCTGGCTGGTATGACAACGTAAATGATGTCAATCTGGCATGAAAAACCTTAGCATTTATATTTATCTCGTGAGAAGGACAATGTTGGTCCAGTGTGTTTGTGTGTATATGTACGCCTATACGCCATGAAAGTGACTAGCCACTTCATCATTCTTCCGGAGTCAGTCCCCTAATTATTTTGAATGGGCTTGGCGATTATATATTACGTTTGTGAAAATGCAGTTGTTTAAAATATATATTTATCAGAATATATTTGTGATTGCGGCTGAATTTACTCCTGACAGATGCCTTTTAATATAATGTTGCGCTGACGAACATTGCACTACATTTTTGCCCTTTTAAGGCCATTCAAAAAGCTAACAAACATTAGAAAACTACAGGTCTACTTCCTTGAAAATGTTGCTGCACTTTTGATGCACGTTAACACAACCATTGGAACAAAGTGTTGTTGTTTCGTAAACTCCATGTTCAGTTGGATGAGAGCACGAATGGCCAGTGATCAAGCGTCAGGGTCAATTACACCACAAGTCTCTGTGGCGCAATTGGTTAGCGCGTTAGACTGTTAATCTAAAGGTTGGTGGTTCGAGCCCACCCAGAGACGACAGTTCTCAGTTTGTTGTGCTCCATGATATGGATGTGACATCCTGAACCTGTAATGAGATTCCTGTTATTTTACCCTGCTGATGGTCAAACCATTGGAACAAAGTGTTGTTGTTTCGACAACTCCATGTTCAGTTGGATGAGAGCACGAATGGCCAGCGATCAAGCGTCAGGGTCAATCACACCACAAGTCTCTGTGGCGCAATTGGTTAGCGCGTTAGACTGTTAATCTAAAGGTTGGTGATTTGAGCCCACCCAGAGACGACAGTTCTCAGTTTGTTGTGCTCCATGATGTGGATGTGACATCCTGAACCTGTAATGAGATTCCTGTTATTTTACCCTGCTGATAGTCAAACCATTGGAACAAAGTGTTGTTGTTTCGTCAACTCCATGTTCAGTTGGATGAGAGCACGAATGGCCAGCGATCAAGCGTCAGGGTCAATCACACCACAAGTCTCTGTGGCGCAATTGGTTAGCGCGTTAGACTGTTAATCTAAAGGTTGGTGGTTCGAGCCCACCCAGGGACGAAAGTTCTCAGTTTGTTTTGCTCCATGATGTGGATATGACAAGTCTCTGTGGTGGAATAGGTTGGCGCGTTAGACTGTTAATTTAAAAGTTGGTGATTTGAGCCCACCCAGGGATGCTGTCTTTCTGTTCCCAGTGATATGGAAGACATTCCTGGCCTTACAGTAAGCCTGCTTTTGACCTGCTGTGTTTCCTGTTGTCACATGTGATTGGTGTGTTGTTGAACCTGAAAGATAACAAGTTACTATACCTACTGGTAAAATGGCTGTCAATGGTCTCTGATCTTCTGTTACTCAATAGCTTGATCATTCTGTGTTCTCCAAGGAACATATAATTTATTCTTATTAATCTGGCTGGTATGACAACGTAAATGATGTCAATCTGGCATGAAAAACCTTAGCATTTATATTTATCTCGTGAGAAGGACAATGTTGGTCCAGTGTGTTTGTGTGTATATGTACGCCTATACGCCATGAAAGTGACTAGCCACTTCATCATTCTTCCGGAGTCAGTCCCCTAATTATTTTGAATGGGCTTGGCGATTATATATTACGTTTGTGAAAATGCAGTTGTTTAAAATATATATTTATCAGAATATATTTGTGATTGCGGCTGAATTTACTCCTGACAGATGCCTTTTAATATAATGTTGCGCTGACGAACATTGCACTACATTTTTGCCCTTTTAAGGCCATTCAAAAAGCTAACAAACATTAGAAAACTACAGGTCTACTTCCTTGAAAATGTTGCTGCACTTTTGATGCACGTTAACACAACCATTGGAACAAAGTGTTGTTGTTTCGTAAACTCCATGTTCAGTTGGATGAGAGCACGAATGGCCAGTGATCAAGCGTCAGGGTCAATTACACCACAAGTCTCTGTGGCGCAATTGGTTAGCGCGTTAGACTGTTAATCTAAAGGTTGGTGGTTCGAGCCCACCCAGAGACGACAGTTCTCAGTTTGTTGTGCTCCATGATGTGGATGTGACATCCTGAACCTGTAATGAGATTCCTGTTATTTTACCCTGCTGATGGTCAAACCATTGGAACAAAGTGTTGTTGTTTCGAAAACTCCATGTTCAGTTGGATGAGAGCACGAATGGCCAGCGATCAAGCGTCAGGGTCAATCACACCACAAGTCTCTGTGGCGCAATTGGTTAGCGCGTTAGACTGTTAATCTAAAGGTTGGTGGTTCGAGCCCACCCAGGGACGACAGTTCTCAGTTTGTTTTGCTCCATGATGTGGATATGACAAGTCTCTGTGATGGAATATTGGCGCGTTAGACTGTTAATTTAAAAGTTGGTGATTTGAGCCCACCCAGGGATGCTGTCTTTCTGTTCCCAGTGATATGGAAGACATTCCTGGCCTTACAGTAAGCCTGCTTTTGACCTGCTGTGTTTCCTGTTGTCACATGTGATTGGTGTGTTGTTGAACCTGAAAGATGACAAGTTACTATACCTACTGGTAAAATGGCTGTCAATGGTCTCTGATCTTCTGTTACTCAATAGCTTGATCATTCTGTGTTCTCCAAGGAACATATAATTTATTCTTATTAATCTGGCTGGTATGACAATGGAAATGGTGTCAATCTGGCATGAAAAACCTTAGCATTTATATTTATCTCGTGAGAAGGACAATGTTGGTCCAGTGTGTTTGTGTGTATATGTACGCCTATACGCCATGAAAGTGACTAGCCACTTCATCATTCTTCCGGAGTCAGTCCCCTAATTATTTTGAATGGGCTTGGCGATTATATATTACGTTTGTGAAATGCAGTTGTTTAAAATATATATTTATCAGAATATATTTGTGATTGCGGCTGAATTTACTCCTGACAGATGCCTTTTAATATAATGTTGCGCTGACGAACATTGCACTACATTTTTGCCCTTTTAAGGCCATTCAAAAAGCTAACAAACATTAGAAAACTACAGGTCTACTTCCTTGAAAATGTTGCTGCACTTTTGATGCACGTTAACACAACCATTGGAACAAAGTGTTGTTGTTTCGTAAACTCCATGTTCAGTTGGATGAGAGCACGAATGGCCAGTGATCAAGCGTCAGGGTCAATTACACCACAAGTCTCTGTGGCGCAATTGGTTAGCGCGTTAGACTGTTAATCTAAAGGTTGGTGGTTCGAGCCCACCCAGAGACGACAGTTAATTCTCCAAATGTGACATCCTGAACCTGTAATGAGATTCCTGTTATTTTACCCTGCTGATGGTCAAACCATTGGAACAAAGTGTTGTTGTTTCCAACTCCATGTTCAGTTGGATGAGAGCACGAATGGCCAGTCAAGCGTCAGGGTCAATCACACCACAAGTCTCTGTGGCGCAATTGGTTAGCGCGTTAGACTGTTAATCTAAAGGTTGGTGGTTCATGGGATGACAGTTCTCAGGTTTTGCTCCATGATGTGGATATGACAAGTCTCTGTGGTGGAATAGGTTGGCGCGTTAGACTGTTAATTTAAAAGTTGGTGATTTGAGCCCACCCAGGATGCTGTCTTTCTGTTCCCAGTGATATGGAAGACATTCCTGGCCTTACAGTAAGCCTGCTTTTGACCTGCTGTGTTTCCTGTTGTCACATGTGATTGGTGTGTTGTTGAACCTGAAAGATGACAAGTTACTATACCTACTGGTAAAATGGCTGTCAATGGTCTCTGATCTTCTGTTACTCAATAGCTTGATCATTCTGTGTTCTCCAAGGAACATATAATTTATTCTTATTAATCTGGCTGGTATGACAATGGAAATGGTGTCAATCTGGCATGAAAAACCTTAGCATTTATATTTATCTCGTGAGAAGGACAATGTTGGTCCAGTGTGTTTGTGTGTATATGTACGCCTATACGCCATGAAAGTGACTAGCCACTTCATCATTCTTCCGGAGTCAGTCCCCTAATTATTTTGAATGGGCTTGGCGATTATATATTACGTTTGTGAAAATGCAGTTGTTTAAAATATATATTTATCAGAATATATTTGTGATTGCGGCTGAATTTACTCCTGACAGATGCCTTTTAATATAATGTTGCGCTGACGAACATTGCACTACATTTTTGCCCTTTTAAGGCCATTCAAAAAGCTAACAAACATTAGAAAACTACAGGTCTACTTCCTTGAAAATGTTGCTGCACTTTTGATGCACGTTAACACAACCATTGGAACAAAGTGTTGTTGTTTCGTAAACTCCATGTTCAGTTGGATGAGAGCACGAATGGCCAGTGATCAAGCGTCAGGGTCAATTACACCACAAGTCTCTGTGGCGCAATTGGTTAGCGCGTTAGACTGTTAATCTAAAGGTTGGTGGTTCGAGCCCACCCAGAGACGACAGTTCTCAGTTAGTTGTGCTCCATGATGTGGATGTGACATCCTGAACCTGTAATGAGATTCCTGTTATTTTACCCTGCTGATAGTCAAACCATTGGAACAAAGTGTTGTTGTTTCGTCAACTCCATGTTCAGTTGGATGAGAGCACGAATGGCCAGCGATCAAGCGTCAGGGTCAATCACACCACAAGTCTCTGTGGCGCAATTGGTTAGCGCGTTAGACTGTTAATCTAAAGGTTGGTGGTTCGAGCCCACCCAGGGACGACAGTTCTCAGTTTGTTTTGCTCCATGATGTGGATATGACAAGTCTCTGTGGTGGAATAGGTTGGCGCGTTAGACTGTTAATTTAAAAGTTGGTGATTTGAGCCCACCCAGGGATGCTGTCTTTCTGTTCCCAGTGATATGGAAGACATTCCTGGCCTTACAGTAAGCCTGCTTTTGACCTGCTGTGTTTCCTGTTGTCACATGTGATTGGTGTGTTGTTGAACCTGAAAGATGACAAGTTACTATACCTACTGGTAAAATGGCTGTCAATGGTCTCTGATCTTCTGTTACTCAATAGCTTGATCATTCTGTGTTCTCCAAGGAACATATAATTTATTCTTATTAATCTGGCTGGTATGACAACGTAAATGATGTCAATCTGGCATGAAAAACCTTAGCATTTATATTTATCTCGTGAGAAGGACAATGTTGGTCCAGTGTGTTTGTGTGTATATGTACGCCTATACGCCATGAAAGTGACTAGCCACTTCATCATTCTTCCGGAGTCAGTCCCCTAATTATTTTGAATGGGCTTGGCGATTATATATTACGTTTGTGAAAATGCAGTTGTTTAAAATATATATTTATCAGAATATATTTGTGATTGCGGCTGAATTTACTCCTGACAGATG
>NW_027040337.1:0-7500 GCF_034236695.1 Oncorhynchus nerka
CCACGTGTGTCTGTAATGACACTGGGCACATTACCCTGTATGTCTGTAATGACACTGGGCACATGACCCTGTGTGTCTGTAATGACACTGGGCACATTACCCCGTGTGTCTGTAATGACACTGGGCACATGACCCTGTGTGTCTGTAATGACACTGGGCACATTACCCCGCGTGTCTGTAATGGCACTGGGCACATTACCCTGTGTGTCTGTAATGACACTGGGCACATTACCCTGTGTGTCTGTAATGGCACTGGGCACATTACCCTGTGTGTCTGTAATGACACTGGGCACATTACCCTGTGTGTGGGTAATGACACTGGGCACATTACCCTGTGTGTCTGTAATGGCACTGGGCACATTACCCTGTGTGTGGGTAATGCCACTGTGCACATTACCCTGTGTGTCTGTAATGACAGTGTGCACATTACCCTGTGTGTCTGTAATGACACTGGACACATTACCCTGTGTGTCTGTAATGACACTGGGCACATTACCCCGTGTGTCTGTAATGACACTGTGCACATTACCCGGTGTGTCTGTAATGACACTGGGCACATTACCCTGTGTGTCTGTAATGACACTGGGCACATTACCCTGTGTGTCTGTAATGGCACTGGGCACATTACCCTGTGTGTCTGTAATGACACTGGACACCTTACCCCCTGTGTCTGTAATGACACTGGGCACATTACCCCGTGTGTCTGCAATGGCACTGGGCACATTACCCTGTGTGTCTGTAATGACACTGGGCACATTACCCTGTGTGTCTGTAATGACACTGGACACATTACCCCGTGTTTGTAATGACACTGGGCACAGTACCCCGTGTGTCTGCAATGGCACTGGGCACATTACCCTGTGTGTCTGTAATGACACTGGGCACATTACCCTGTGTGTCTGTAATGACACTGGGCACATTACCCCGTGTGTCTGTAATGACACTGGGCACATTACCCTGTGTGTCTGTAATGACACTGGGCACTTTACCCTGTGTGTCTGTAATGACACCTGGCACATTACCCTGTGTGTCTGTAATGACACTGGGCACATCACCCCGTGTGTCTGTAATGACACTGGGCACATTACCCTGTGTGTCTGTAATGACACTGGGCACATTACCACGTGTGTCTGTAATGACACTGGGCACATTACCCTGTATGTCTGTAATGACACTGGGCACATGACCCTGTGTGTCTGTAATGACACTGGGCACATGACCCCGTGTGTCTCTAATGACACTGGGCACATGACCCTGTGTGTCTGTAATGACACTGGGCACATTACCCCGCGTGTCTGTAATGACACTGGGCACATTACCCTGTGTGTCTGTAATGACACTGGGCACATTACCCTGTGTGTCTGTAATGGCACCTGGCACATTACCCTGTGTGTCTGTAATGACACTGGGCACATTACCCCGTGTGTCTGTAATGACACTGGGCACATTACACTGTGTGTCTGTAATGACACTGGGCACATTACCCTGTGTGTCTGTAATGACACTGGGCACATTACCCTGTGTGTCTGTAATGACACTGGGCACAGTACCCCGTGTGTCTGTAATGGCACTGGGCACATTACCCTGTGTGTCTGTAATGACACTGGGCACATAACCCTGTGTGTCTGTAATGACACTGGGCACATTACCCTGTGTGTCTGTAATGACACTGTGCACATTACCCTGTGTGTCTGTAATGACACTGGGCACATTACCCTGTGTGTCTGTAATGACACTGGGCACATTATCCCGTGTGTCTGTAATGACACTGGGCACATTACCCGTGTGTCTGTAATGACACTGGGCACATTACCCTGTGTGTCTGTAATGACACTGGGCATATTACCCTGTGTGTCTGTAATGACAATGGGCACATTACCCTGTGTGTCTGTAATGACACTGGGCACATTACCCCGTGTGTCTGTAATGACACTGGGCACATTACCCTGTGTGTCTGTAATGACACTGGGCACATAACCCCGTGTGTCTGTAATGACACTGGGCACATTACACTGTGTGTCTGTAATGACACTGGGCACATTACCCTGTGTGTCTGTAATGACACTGGGCACATTACCCTGTGTGTCTGTAATGACACTGGGCACAGTACCCCGTGTGTCTGTAATGGCACTGGGCACATTACCCTGTGTGTCTGTAATGACACTGGGCACATAACCCTGTGTGTCTGTAATGACACTGGGCACATTACCCTGTGTGTCTGTAATGACACTGTGCACATTACCCTGTGTGTCTGTAATGACACTGGGCACATTACCCTGTGTGTCTGTAATGACACTGGGCACATTATCCCGTGTGTCTGTAATGACACTGGGCACATTACCATGTGTGTGGGTAATGACACTGGGCACATTACCCTGTGTGTCTGTAATGACACTGGACACATTACCATGTGTGTCTGTAATGACACTGTGCACATTACCCTGTGTGTCTGTAATGCCACTGGGCACATTACCCTGTGTGTCAGTAATGACACTGGGCACATTACCCCGTGTGTCTGTAATGGCACTGGGCACATTACCCTGTGTGTCTGTAATGACACTGGGCACATTACCCTGTGTGTCTGTAATGACACTGGGCACATTACCCTGCGTGTGGGTAATGCCACTGTGCACATTACCCTGTGTGTATGTAATGACACTGGGCACATTACCCCGTGTGTCTGTAATGACACTGGGCAGATACCCCGTGTGTCTGTAATGACACTGGGCACATTACCCTGTGTGTCTGTAATGCCACTGGGCACATTACCCTGTGTGTCAGTAATGACACTGGGCACATGACCCTGTGTGTCTGTAATGACACTGGGCACATGACCCCGTGTGTCTCTAATGACACTGGGCACATGACCCTGTGTGTCTGTAATGACACTGGGCACATTACCCCGCGTGTCTGTAATGACACTGGGCACATTACCCTGTGTGTCTGTAATGACACTGGGCACATTACCCTGTGTGTCTGTAATGGCACCTGGCACATTACCCTGTGTGTCTGTAATGACACTGGGCACATTACCCGTGTGTCTGTAATGACACTGGGCACATTACACTGTGTGTCTGTAATGACACTGGGCACATTACCCTGTGTGTCTGTAATGACACTGGGCACATTACCCTGTGTGTCTGTAATGACACTGGGCACAGTACCCCGTGTGTCTGTAATGGCACTGGGCACATTACCCTGTGTGTCTGTAATGACACTGGGCACATAACCCTGTGTGTCTGTAATGACACTGGGCACATTACCCTGTGTGTCTGTAATGACACTGTGCACATTACCCTGTGTGTCTGTAATGACACTGGGCACATTACCCTGTGTGTCTGTAATGTAATGGCACACTGGGCACATTACCCTGTGTGTCTGTAATGACACTGGGCACATTACCCTGTGTGTCTGTAATGACACTGGGCACATTACCCTGTGTGTCTGTAATGACACTGGGCACATTACCCTGTGTGTCTGTAATGACACTGGGCACATTACCCCGTGTGTCTGTAATGACACTGGGCACATTACCCTGTGTGTCTGTAATGACACTGGGCACATTACCCTGTGTGTCTGTAATGACACTGGGCACATTACACTGTGTGTCTGTAATGACACTGGGCACATTACCCTGTGTGTCTGTAATGACACTGGGCACATTACCCTGTGTGTCTGTAATGACACTGGGCACATTGTAATGGCACTGGGCACATTACCCTGTGTGTCTGTAATGACACTGGGCACATAACCCTGTGTGTCTGTAATGACACTGGGCACATTACCCTGTGTGTCTGTAATGACACTGTGCACATTACCCTGTGTGTCTGTAATGACACTGGGCACATTACCCTGTGTGTCTGTAATGACACTGGGCACATTATCCCGTGACACTGGGCACATTACCATGTGTGTCTGTAATGACACTGGGCACATTACCCTGTGTGTCTGTAATGACACTGGGCACATTACCCTGTGTGTCTGTAATGACACTGGGCACATTACCCTGTGTGTCTGTAATGACACTGGGCACATTACCCGTGTGTCTGTAATGACACTGGGCACATTACCCTGTGTGTCAGTAATGACACTGGGCACATTACCCTGTGTGTTTGTAATGACACTGTTCACATTACCCTGTGTGTCTGTAATGCCACTGTGCACATTACCCTGTGTGTCTGTAATGACACTGGGCACATTGCCCTGTGTGTCTGTAATGACACTGGGCACATTACCCGGTGTGTCTGTAATGACACTGGGCACATTACCCCGTGTGTCTGTAATGGCACTGGGCACATTACCCTGTGTGTCTGTAATGACACTGGGCACATTACCCTGTGTGTCTGTAATGACACTGGGCACATTACCCCGTGTGTCTGTAATGACACTGGGCACATTACCCTGTGTGTCTGTAATGACACTGGGCACTTTACCCTGTGTGTCTGTAATGACACCTGGCACATTACCCTGTGTGTCTGTAATGACACTGGGCACATCACCCCGTGTGTCTGTAATGACACTGGGCACATTACCCTGTGTGTCTGTAATGCCACTGTGCACATTACCCTGTGTGTCTGTAATGACACTGGGCACATTGCCCTGTGTGTCTGTAATGACACTGGGCACATTACCCTGTGTGTCTGTAATGACACTGGGCACATTACCCTGTATGTCTGTAATGACACTGGGCACATGACCCTGTGTGTCTGTAATGACACTGGGCACATGACCCCGTGTGTCTCTAATGACACTGGGCACATGACCCTGTGTGTCTGTAATGACACTGGGCACATTACCCCGCGTGTCTGTAATGACACTGGGCACATTACCCTGTGTGTCTGTAATGACACTGGGCACATTACCCTGTGTGTCTGTAATGGCACCTGGCACATTACCCTGTGTGTCTGTAATGACACTGGGCACATTACCCCGTGTGTCTGTAATGACACTGGGCACATTACACTGTGTGTCTGTAATGACACTGGGCACATTACCCTGTGTGTCTGTAATGACACTGGGCACATTACCCTGTGTGTCTGTAATGACACTGGGCACAGTACCCCGTGTGTCTGTAATGGCACTGGGCACATTACCCTGTGTGTCTGTAATGACACTGGGCACATAACCCTGTGTGTCTGTAATGACACTGGGCACATTACCCTGTGTGTCTGTAATGACACTGTGCACATTACCCTGTGTGTCTGTAATGACACTGGGCACATTACCATGTGTGTCTGTAATGCCACTGGGCACATTACCCTGTGTGTGGGTAATGACACTGGGCACATTACCCTGTGTGTCTGTAATGACACTGGGCACATTATCCCGTGTGTCTGTAATGACACTGGGCACATTACCCCGTGTGTCTGTAATGACACTGGGCACATTACCCTGTGTGTCTGTAATGACACTGGGCATATTACCCTGTGTGTCTGTAATGACAATGGGCACATTACCCTGTGTGTCTGTAATGACACTGGGCACATTACCCCGTGTGTCTGTAATGACACTGGGCACATTACCCTGTGTGTCTGTAATGACACTGGGCACATAACCCCGTGTGTCTGTAATGACACTGGGCACATTACACTGTGTGTCTGTAATGACACTGGGCACATTACCCTGTGTGTCTGTAATGACACTGGGCACATTACCCTGTGTGTCTGTAATGACACTGGGCACAGTACCCCGTGTGTCTGTAATGGCACTGGGCACATTACCCTGTGTGTCTGTAATGACACTGGGCACATAACCCTGTGTGTCTGTAATGACACTGGGCACATTACCCTGTGTGTCTGTAATGACACTGTGCACATTACCCTGTGTGTCTGTAATGACACTGGGCACATTACCCTGTGTGTCTGTAATGACACTGGGCACATTATCCCGTGTGTCTGTAATGACACTGGGCACATTACCATGTGTGTGGGTAATGACACTGGGCACATTACCCTGTGTGTCTGTAATGACACTGGACACATTACCATGTGTGTCTGTAATGACACTGTGCACATTACCCTGTGTGTCTGTAATGCCACTGGGCACATTACCCTGTGTGTCAGTAATGACACTGGGCACATTACCCCGTGTGTCTGTAATGGCACTGGGCACATTACCCTGTGTGTCTGTAATGACACTGGGCACATTACCCTGTGTGTCTGTAATGACACTGGGCACATTACCCTGCGTGTGGGTAATGCCACTGTGCACATTACCCTGTGTGTATGTAATGACACTGGGCACATTACCCCGTGTGTCTGTAATGACACTGGGCAGATACCCCGTGTGTCTGTAATGACACTGGGCACATTACCCTGTGTGTCTGTAATGCCACTGGGCACATTACCCTGTGTGTCAGTAATGACACTGGGCACATGACCCTGTGTGTCTGTAATGACACTGGGCACATGACCCCGTGTGTCTCTAATGACACTGGGCACATGACCCTGTGTGTCTGTAATGACACTGGGCACATTACCCCGCGTGTCTGTAATGACACTGGGCACATTACCCTGTGTGTCTGTAATGACACTGGGCACATTACCCTGTGTGTCTGTAATGGCACCTGGCACATTACCCTGTGTGTCTGTAATGACACTGGGCACATTACCCCGTGTGTCTGTAATGACACTGGGCACATTACACTGTGTGTCTGTAATGACACTGGGCACATTACCCTGTGTGTCTGTAATGACACTGGGCACATTACCCTGTGTGTCTGTAATGACACTGGGCACAGTACCCGTGTGTCTGTAATGGCACTGGGCACATTACCCTGTGTGTCTGTAATGACACTGGGCACATAACCCTGTGTGTCTGTAATGACACTGGGCACATTACCCTGTGTGTCTGTAATGACACTGTGCACATTACCCTGTGTGTCTGTAATGACACTGGGCACATTACCCTGTGTGTCTGTAATGACACTGGGCACATTATCCCGTGTGTCTGTAATGACACTGGGCACATTACCCCGTGTGTCTGTAATGACACTGGGCACATTACCCTGTGTGTCTGTAATGACACTGGGCATATTACCCTGTGTGTCTGTAATGACAATGGGCACATTACCCTGTGTGTCTGTAATGACACTGGGCACATTACCCCGTGTGTCTGTAATGACACTGGGCACATTACCCTGTGTGTCTGTAATGACACTGGGCACATTACCCCGTGTGTCTGTAATGACACTGGGCACATTACACTGTGTGTCTGTAATGACACTGGGCACATTACCCTGTGTGTCTGTAATGACACTGGGCACATTACCCTGTGTGTCTGTAATGACACTGGGCACAGTACCCCGTGTGTCTGTAATGGCACTGGGCACATTACCCTGTGTGTCTGTAATGACACTGGGCACATAACCCTGTGTGTCTGTAATGACACTGGGCACATTACCCTGTGTGTCTGTAATGACACTGTGCACATTACCCTGTGTGTCTGTAATGACACTGGGCACATTACCCTGTGTGTCTGTAATGACACTGGGCACATTAT
>NW_027040337.1:12500-16208 GCF_034236695.1 Oncorhynchus nerka
GTTGTCCGTGATTGAGCGTCCCGGCACAATATGTCTGGTCCTTGTGTATTATAGAGTCCAGATGGGACTTCAGTCTGTTAGAGAGGACCTTGGCAAAAATCTTGTAGTCCGCACAGAGTAATGCCACAGGCCTCCAGTTCTTAAGTTCACACAAGTCCCCTTTGGGCAGGAGAGTCAGAGCCGCCCGACGGCAGCTCATCGGCAACTCTCCTACCCCGACGCATTCACGCAACACGCAAAAGAAATCCTGTCCAATTGTTCCCCAGAATTTTTTGTAAAATTCCACTGGAAGTCCATCGACCCCGGGTGCACGACCGGGGACATCTGGGTTACTGCCTCTGCCAGTTCATGTGACAACAGAGGAATGTCCATTTCATCCCTCTGTGCCCGAGAGAGCTTAGGAGTCCTTCGAACAAGACCTGAGCACACATAGGATCACACATTTCTGCCCTATACAATTCAGTATAAAACTCCACAGTCCGCTCCCGCATCTCCCCCACCACAGAGGTCACCCGCCCATCAGACAGCCGTAGACAATGCATACCCTTGGCTTCACTGCTCTGTCTTTCCAAACCAAAGAAGAAGGAGCTGGGAGCATCCATCTCCTTGAGCATGGAGAACCTAGCTCTTACAAGTGCTCCCTTTGCTTTAACCTGGAAAAAACTGCCCAGGTCCCTACGTACCGGCTAAGTTAGCCTGGAGGCCTACATTGCCTTGCCCCACCATCTCTACCTCCATCTCACTAATACACCGCTCTAGTTCCCCCAATACTCTCCTAGCCTCTGAGGATGAGAGAGCTGTGTACTGTTGACAGAAAAGCCGAATTTGCACTTTCCCCACATCCCACCATTGACTCAGAGACTCATACTCCTCTCTTCGCTGCCCCCATCTTTCCCAAAAAGTCTGGAAACCTGAGCAAAAAGTGGCATCTTGTAAGAGCTTTACATTGAACTTCCAATAAGATGCCTGCCGGGGCCCTGGTGAAATAGACAGCCGAGCCATGGTTATGTGGTGATCCGAAACCCCACTGGGAGAATGGTAGCACCCAGCAGCCTATTGCTCTGATTCCTGGACATGTAAAAACGATCAAGTCGAGCTGCACTCACCCTAGCCCCAAAAACCTTCACCCACGTATACTGTCTTGTGTTTGGATGTTTAGTTCTCCAAACATCCACTAGGTCAAACTGATTAAAGATGTCCCTTAACACTCCCACTGACACTGAATGAGGCTCTTCCCCATTTCTGTCTTTTGTAAAATCCATTGTACAGTTCCAGTCACCTCCGATCACCAGCGTCTCCTCAGGCGCTACTTGTGAGAGTTCCTGTCTAAGACTCCCAAATAGAACCCCTTTTCTCTCCCTGTGTTAGGCGCATACACATTTATAAAGACAAAAACCATGTTGTTAATTTCTGCTTTAACAACAAGCAACCTACCCCTACACACCTCCTTTGAGGAGCAAATTTTTACAGCCAGACCCGGTGCAAAAAGGACTGCCACCCCCTGCACTAAGATTTGTCCCATGGCTCAACACACTTGCCCCTTTCCACCAGAGCCCCCAATCAACTTCATTCACCACATCACTATGAGTCTCCTGCAGAAACAACACCTGTACTTTTTTGTTTTACATATTCACCCAACACACTCCTCTTTCCCGCATCTCTGGCGCCATTTATATTGAGCGAGCCTACCCGAAGAGTCTCCATAAGAAGTGGGAGAAAAGCCAGCAGAGAAATAGACCAATAGCAAAGCTCAAAAAGCCCCAGTGTCAGTAAGAAATTAAACATTTAAACAGTGTCTGAAGGTAACCCTTTACGCACTATTGTGACCCACTTCCTCAACCTAAACCGTTTCCTGGGTGAGAGGGCACCATGCCCTCATTTCTCATAGCATGTTGTACTGATCTTACAAACTTTCTAGGATCAGGAAAAAAAGTCTCAAGATTAACTTTTTCCCCTTAGTCTCATTCAGGAACCTTGTCAGTTCTCTCAACGTGTACTTAGACCCTCTGGTTGACTGGCTGTCAGCTCTGGGCCAATTGAAGAGGAGTCTGAAAAAATAACTCCTCATCCTCTTCCTCAGACTCACTTTCCTCCTCTTCTCTATCTCCCACCCTGACCACCTGCCCTTTCTCTCTGTTTAGGGCCTCACCCACAGCAACAGGCAACATTTCCATGGTACCTTTATCCACATCCTTTTCCTTTTCCTCTGACACCCTCCCTCCTCCCCCCTAATCTCTTACACTTCCCCACTATACTCTCCTCATCCACTAGAATAACCTGACTAGACGCAGTATCATCTGCACCACCCTCTATAGCATGACTAGGGCCAGCCTCAGCTACACCACCCTCCATAGCATGACTAGGGCCAGCCTCAGCTACACCACCCTCCATAGCATGACTAGGCCCAGCATCATCTGCACCACCCTCCATAGCATGTCTAGGCCCAGCCTCAGCTACCCCACCATCTCTAGCCTGACTAGCCCCAGCCTCATCTACACCACCATCTCTAGCCTGACTAGACCCAGCCTCATCTACACCACCATCTCTAGACTGACTAGGCCCAGCCTCTGCTGTCTGCATCTCCTTACCCCCTGCATTTTGACCTCGATTTCCCCACTTGCACCCTCACTCCGTCTATGGCCTTTATGTGGGCACGCAAAGCTCTTGTGCCCCAAATCCCCACATTCAAAACACCGTAGACTATCTGTGCTGGCAAAACCTGCATAGAGCCCCTCCCCATGCCTCACTTTGAAATGCACATTTAGCTGTTGCTCATTATTGTTCAGAAACATAAACACTTGCCTCCTGAACGAAACAACGTGCTTAACGGCATCTGCCTGAAAACCTGCTGACAGTACACGGAAACCGCTAGCAAACTTACCAAAACGACTCAGCTCTTTCCTAATTTGATCGTCCGTAATAAACGGAGGCAAATTTGCCACTACAACTCTTGTTGAAGGGGTAGAGAGAGGTGAAATTGACACCAACACATCTCTTACAAATATTCCGCTAGCAATTAGCCTACCGACCAAATTTGCCCTTTTCATGAACACAACCACAGCTTTGTTCATTCTAGAAGCAGAATGTATAAACTCAGCTCCTACCTGTTCACCGACCGCGAGCAGAACCTCCTCCACCTTAACTCCGTTCTCAGGAACACACCTGAATCCATGCTGTATCGACAGCGTCTCGTCCGCGCTAGGCTGAGAAGCCATTGCGCACACTACACCTTCCACCCCCCCGGAAAGTTACTCTGTCCTCTTCCACCCTAACTTTGAAAAAAAAACCTTTGGATACCGCTAAAAACAAATATTGCATTAACCCTCCACCATAGAAAATAACATGTAAAAAAAAGAATCAAGAAAGTTAGTTAGGATAGAGCTTTCCACACCAAACACTCAAACTCCAAAAAACCCAGCATGCACCGAGAGAGAGAGAGAGAGAGAGAGAGAGAGAGAAACAGAGAAACAGAGAAACAGAAAAACAGAGAGAAAATGAGAAACAGAAAAACAGATAGAGAGAAAAAGAAAGAGAAAGAGAGAGAGAGAAACAGAGAGAGAGAGAGAGGGAGAGCGAGAGAGAGATAGAAACAGAGAAACAGAGAAAGAGAGAGAAAAGGAGAAACAGAAAAACAGATAGAGAGAAAAAGAAAGAGAAAGAGAGAGAGAAACAGAGAGAGAGAGAGAGAGAGAGAGGGAGAGCGAGAGA